>NC_056734.1:406148462-406160962 GCF_019279795.1 Protopterus annectens | reverse complement strand
CAACAGGAACCTGAACTGGGGTATGGCCATCTGTGGAATGGACAACTACTATCACTATACAGCGTTACAGTGGGCATGCTCATACACTTAGTAGCACAGGGCCGTTTGGGATGCAATATGACTACAACTACACAAGGTTATACTGGGCATGCTCATACACTTAGTAACAAAGAGCTTGTTGGATGCACTGACTCAAATTACACAAGGTGGCAGTGGGTATGCTCATACACTTAGTAGCACAGGGCTGTTTGGGATGCATTCCGATTATAACCACTGAAGGCCACAGTGTGCATGCTCAAACACTTACATGTACAGAACATGTTGTAATGGACTCCTATTGT
Source organism: Protopterus annectens (assembly GCF_019279795.1). Taxonomy (NCBI): domain Eukaryota; kingdom Metazoa; phylum Chordata; order Ceratodontiformes; family Protopteridae; genus Protopterus; species Protopterus annectens. The sequence continues at coordinate 406,160,621 of NC_056734.1, read as the reverse complement.
AAACACACAGGTTTACAGATAGGTACATCTTACTTGTCAGTATATATGCACATCGTACTGGTTTACTACCTGATACCTATATGTGGCCCGTAAATTATATATCTGTGTCTGTGCTGTTTGATACACATCCCTACATGTACATGAAATACTGACATATATATGTTACGTATACACATTCATGCATGTGTGGACATGACAGACAATAGGTTACCTGGGTTGCACAGGCGGATGCTACCTACAGCATGTGTCACACACCTTGCTGCCCTGAAAGGCATACATTGATAGCAGGTTATGGACAGTGGCATTATACGTGGAACAGTGGCATGTGCAAGCATAATGTGTGAGCCACCTTGTGTAATGGTACTGAGGTGCAGGTGTCAAGATGACCTCTCCCAGCTGTGTTAGTAGTTGTCATTATTAGCAGGACTGCTATCCTAAGTATATCTCACATTGGTCATATACACAAGTTCTGCTGCTGTTCATCACTTTACATGAGGCACTTGCTACCAAGCAGATTAATGCCACGTGCAGTGATGTCATGGTATGGGTGGCAACTGCTAGACCAAAACAATGAGCCAATGTCCTGCTGTTATTATGAGGTTGTCCAGTGTCTGTCATTCCGGGCTGTCATGACCGAACAACGAGCCTTCTAAACAGAGCACATGCATCCATGTTACACGTGTGTGTGGATAATACCTAGGTCACATTTACCCATATAGCCGCATCCCAAGGCAAATGTCCTACACATAGAAGTAACACCCTGACACCTACATGACAATTGCATTGGATGCTTATGCTAACCAGTGCTAGATGTATGGCTTTAGTAATCCATATGCTCAATGTAGAACCTACAATGGGGAATACTGACATCTGTGCAGTGAGGAACACCTGGTTCAAGGCTCTGTAGTGCACAATTGCACTACCACCATATAACTCAGATCCAGACATGTGGGCCATAACAGTGGTATGGACCATTCCAGGTGGTGGTGTACACATATTCATAAAGGCTACTCACATGTAAAGACCACTACACTGACATAACACATCACAGATGAGTCAGATACAGGTGACAGTGGCAAATGCTGCATTCTAGGTTGTGTCCTCATGTACATCCACCATCTTGTTCCCAGACTACCAACACACATCCATATGTGGTAAGACATAGTATGGTAGACCACCAGATAACCCTCAATTGGTGGACTGTACCTAGGCCTACATCATCTGTGCAAAGTACCCATGTACAGACACAGCTGCATAATGTGTTATGCAATGCAATAATACCACTGTTTGTAACCAGCTCAGTTGCATGCATACCAGAGTCCCTCGGATGTTGTCAGCATTAACACTGTCAAATGTTGCTGTACACCAGTAAACAACACCCTCATGGTTGGATATGACCTAACTGTACCTGCCCTGGATATGTACATCCCACACTCATACAACATAAATGACATTACCATAGCTTTCATTTTCCTTTCTACATACAGGTGGCTACAGTCATTACACACATGCACATGGCAGATAGCATGCTTAACAGTACATAAGGTTTGATATATATGTTGGCAGAGGTAATATCCCCTCTCTACTGGTCACCCATGACACACATCATATCATACAACACCCCATGTGGCATGTATGAATTTAGACATGTCCACCTAATGCAATGCCTACAAACATCCCCAAATAACAGGACCATAGGACCTACAGAAGGCCTGTATTGACAGACTCAGGGAAATCCAGCTTCGCTCTGTATGTTCCTGAGTAGTCACAGGTGATATGTTCATGACATGTACAGCCATGTGTGGCCACAGCTCCTACATATACCCCATGTCAACAATTGCAAGCCATGCATGCTGTGTTCTGTCTGGACATTAGCCTTAGTGCCACAATAGCCAGTACATGCTGGGGTGAGATGTTTACAAGCCACAAACCTTGCACATGCTTGAAGGAGTGTACTGCCTAGCTCTAACAGAGCACATTGCTGGCACTCTTCCAGTATAGACGAGGTGTGTGGCAAATATGATGTGCTCACTGTTGACCATTATAGTGCCCTGGCTTCACTATGGCACTGTCAAGTAACAGTTTGTAGGAGCATGACGTGGAATAATGCTGTGTGTGTCTCGCTGATATGTGCTGTTGTAATATATGTACACTTGGCTACTCGGTGAACGTGGTGGTGTCCTACCAGTACATGAATACAACATCCATTATGGTGTAATGCTCGGCTGTGTTTCACACATGGCGTGGGGAAGGTGTGGAATGTATCCTCTTGACCTGCTAGTGTACGTATTGATGTAGACCGCATATGTGTACATGTATTGATGTTTGTGTAGATTCCATGTGTGTGCGGTGTCTAATGTCTGAAGGTGACTGTTGCCTTAGTACATCATGCTGTTGCAATACAGCCTCAACATTGCCAACTGTATATGGTGATATGCTGCAAGTACATGAGGTATGGACAGATGTTTGGACATGACTACTAAGTGGTGGGGCTTCTTTGCAGATGAATGATTACTGAGGACAGCTCACTGGTGTGTTATAATCAGTCCTACAATAACCTGTGTACCTGGTAAGGTCAGGTTTTGTTAACTGAATTGGAAGGCAGACAATGTAGAATGCTGTAAGGGTGACACTGAAGGTAAACCTCATGACACCTGTGACAATAATACCTCCCCTGTGCATATATTGTGCATATATCAGCACAGTTGTCAAAGGAAAGAGTCAGTAAGCATTGTACCGGATGCGATAGTGCTGTACTTCTGTAGTACCTATCATGAGATAGGCAGGTGTTTGATTCACAGTACTGGAAAGTGTGGGTGTGTGTGTCCATATATGTCACGTATGGTTGGGAATACATCCCACATGTTATCACTGTCCTGAACACTGTTGCTGACACCAGTACAGAGTGAAGTGTAGAAAGAAAGGCATAGGCAAGTGGTTAAACCTCACACATGTAAAGTGTGTGTACGTGTGTGACATAGGTGTATATCTTTGTGAATGCCAGTGTGTGTGTGTGTGTGTGTGTGTGTGTGTGTGTGTGTGTGTGTGTGTGTGTGTGTGTGTGTGTGTGTGTGTGTGTGTCTGTGTAAGGCTGTCCGTGTGTATGGCTGTCTGGTTCCTGGAGTGAGGCTGTATTTTACCATAGTGAAATGTTAATGCCCCCTCCCCCCATCCACTCAATGCAGTCTAGCACCCCTGTTGATATCATCAATTGTAAACGGGCATACTAACCGGCTGTTAACATGTACACCCTGGGGGTGTGACTTGTTGTTACATAGCTTACTGATGGTCCCCCCCTCCCCACATACACTCACTGCACTGTAGTATCTCTGTCAATGTCCTCGATCTTAGGCCATTCCAACTACCTGTACATGTGTAATCTCTGTAGTGCATCTTGTAATTGCGTAGTACTATAATGATGATATGCATATAGGCAGGGGTTCTCATCCGAACACTGGCAATTGTGTGTGTGTGTGTCAGAGTGTGTGTCACTGTGTCTGTGAATCCCTGTGTGTGTCTGTGTTTCCATGCTGTCATGGCAGTGTGTATTTCTGCTTCCCAATGAGAAGCCACTATTTCCACTGGCATTTACCCTTGTCATCTGGCATACCACTCTTTTACCCCCTCCGCGCTCCAGGTAACTATACCTGTGATGTCACCCACTATGGATGTGAAGGCTCTGAACACAGTAGCTTACTACACAGCTATCATGCTCTTGGATCATTGGAACAGTAAACATAATTGAAACATGGGAGAATATAACTGTGATGTGGAAGCTACAAAGTGCATGCAGGTATTGTCATACTGACCTGTGGGTAGTCAACATGTACATATGGGACACCTGCCAACACCGACATCCCCCGGCACATGCAACTAAACCTGAAGGAGGAAGGCAGAACGTCAAGATCAACATGCTGTTAGTGTTGTTACACATGATACATACTGTCAAACGTACAAAATGCATTCTAAAACTGCAATACATGGTATGTCTGCTGCTTGTCAACACTACTCAACAATATTAATCTACAATTGTCTACCTAGTATGTTCACCCTGTGCATCAGACCATATGAACATGTCCCTGCACCGATGGTGTGGATGACAGGGATGTGGCACAGGCATCATCATATGCACAGGGTGATAATGTTTGCCAGAGGCCTAGGCTGTGCCACTGGATGACATCATGTATGTGTGTGTGTAAGGGCCCGTGATATCATTGGGTGTGTGTGTGTTGAAGTGCCCTACATTTGTTTCCAGCGTGTGTGTATGCATGCACACAGGTCTGGCATGTGGCTGGCCTACACAGGGATATTATTGACAGCTGCAGACTGTACAAGGCAGGTTTCACAGTTCACGGTGTCCGGCCATGTGACCTGCACTTGCCAGGGGTTGCACGGGCGCTACCAGGCAGTGATCCAGATTGGGTACTGTCTGATGACACATCCACTGGAATCATGTCCCTGTTGGGACCATCCAGGACCCCGTGCACGTGATCTGCTGTGTCCTGGTGTGGACTGCACAGCACCAGCTGCACTGCTGCTGCTACCACCGCCAATATGGGAACGGGCATGTGCAGTAGCATGTTCACGTAGACCTTCAACAGGTGATGTAGTTGATCTACGTCCATGTGCCCGACACCTCACTCCCACCAGATGTTCCAGTACAGACATTCCACGCTCGAGGATTAACATGCCATGGTCAAGGACTCCCACCATGTCACCCAATCATCTATCCAAAACATCTGCAAGATGATAGTGAGCATTTGCAAGTGCCTGGATGTTGTCAGTTAATGAACGGACAGCAGCCCTCTGAAGCCTCAGAACTTCTCTGTTGTGCCATTCAGCACGTGCCTCTGCCTCCATTACAGCCTGAAACATATGTCTGATGACTCCAGCTGATGTGCTTTGTCTCGCAGGGGCATGTTGTCCAGTGGTGGTCCTACGAGCAGCATTGGGCACATGCCTGTGTGGGACATCACCAGTCTGTTGACTGGGATCATGGTATGCAGGCACACCTTCCATAGTCACCACACTTCCTTGTTCCATTCTACCACCCACCAACTGTCCATCCTATATAGCCAGTGGTGATGGGGTATGTGCAGACAGGGGAACTGTGTGTGAGGATGAGGGGGAGACAGGTGGAATGGCAACCAGTGGCACAGATTCAGCCCCTGACAACCCTGCCTGTGCCTCAATCATACTATCATCATCACTGCTAGAGTCTGTGGGGACACTGACATCAGGTGGACCGCAGGAGGGCAACGCACGTACATCAACTCCTGTGAGGGGAAGACAAGAACTGTACAGTACAAGTTATACCAGACACCCACAGACAGAAAGACAGACAGGGACACACACACAGACAGACAGTGACACAGACAGACATGGACAGACAGACACACAGACCCAAACACACACAGAGACCCACAGACAGAGACACACATACACACACACACACACACACACACACACACACACACACACACACACACTACATGCAGATGATATGGCAGATAGCATTCAGCTTAGACAATTATAGTTTCAGCTAAGACAATTGTAGTGGTAGTTATACATCCCTAAGTTGCACACAACAGCATGCATGCGTTCTAGAAGACGGCATGCGCCTTACACAATTATAGTGGTGGTTAGCATACATACCGGTATTGCACCATTTGTGCTAGTAGCCTATGCCCCATACCTGCAACACAATGCATGCACTTTGCACCATTGCACCGCACTACCATGGTGTGTGCAACATACACCACATGTTAACAGACCATCGCTGACCTTTGTACATCTGCCATTGATGCTTTGTGTTGGCCACCGACCCTGTGTGTGAGGACATGAGCAGTAGGGTATGTCGACTGCATTCTATGTTTGCCTGAGCCCTAGCTTGCATATCTCCCCCACAGCAGTGTTCAACATTATTCCGCCTACCCCTGAACTGAATGTAGACATTGTGCATGTGGCTGTACACAAATGTTTGACATGGCTGTCCCTACTTTGCAATGGTGCCACAGACCAGCATGGGTTTACAGTACACCGGCCTGCTGTGTGGCATATGACCTTGCCAATCACATGTAGTATGACATGTCTTCTGCTGATGTGTTGAATGACATGCATACATGTGTAAAACAATGGTGTCCTTTCCAGTCTATAGTACGGTAATGGTGTCCCAATGCAGGGACGTGTTATACTAACATGGGCCTTCAGCTGATGCAATGTTGTCTGTCCACCCTACAAATATGCAGGGACATACTGCACATTGAGCTGATGTGCATAGCCATTGCAGGGCATCATGTGGCTTCACAATTGCTGTACAGTGTGAGTACTGACACAGTTTATAGCCATGACTATGTTCACATACAATACATATCTAATGCGAAATGTGACCCACATCACTGAGGTGTATACACAATAAACCCTAATGTGGAATGTGTGACACAGGTCACAGAAGGGTATACGGATGACACCCCTGCACATCTGCAACCATATTACTGATGCCTGGCAACTATGCCCACCCTTGGCTAACTTAGCAGTACTCTATGTCCCACATGCCATCTGTGTACCTCACAAACATGAGGAGCAGGCATGACAGTGATGTCTGACACCAGCAAGGTGAGTGTACTGTATCTGTGGCTTTATGTGGATGTATGTGTATGTTGTGCAACACATGTATGTATTTGGATGCTGTATAGGTGAATGCTTCCATGTCGTGGCACACTCAAGATGTTCAAGACATGTTATGTGCTGGTTTCATATTATGCCTACACAAGCTGTGCATAGGCCTGTATGATGTTTAGTGTTTCACATCTGCAATATCACCATTACACAAAGGCCATAGTTGTAGTGTGTTGAGCCAATGTACAACAGGATGTACACACATGTACATCACTTCTACTGTGTGTTGCTTCATGTCTCTGGCCATCCTCCATGGCCATGTGTACACATGTTCAGTCCAATGGTTGCGATGGCCATCTTATTTCATATGTTAGTGTTATCCCATATGACATACACCCATAGATGTCATATGCTCCACTGAGGACAGGGTTATGCAGACAAAGGGTGGTATGTATGGGATGTGAGACATGTTTTGTAGGATATTTGAGCAGTGTTGCAGTCGGCCCACTACATGTCATGGACATGTCTGATAGCACATGACATTGTGTGACATTCATAGCAAGGGTATACTCCACAAGAGTGTATCCTGTGGGCCGATCATACTCCAGCTCCAACACATTTAGAGTGTGTGCACACATATGCTCTCTGTACAGTATTGTTTGTATTCCCAACATGTGTAAGGCTGATATGTAGTACCTGTCCCTACAGTGGAACACACCTCCACCATTGTCTTCACTGTTGTCCACACATCTGGCAGTGACAGTTTGGAAGGTTTAGTGTAGGTGTTTCATATAGTCTTCAATTGTTTCACATAGGTAAACAGTGTGCTGCATTGCAGGTCTGACCAGTGTCCATTAACAGGACCACCATACATTATGTGTACGTGTGTCATGGCAGATAGCATGCAATTAATATGTTCTGTGCATTATCAAGCCTGGTAAATAATAACAATCTCGCCTGACACAGGCTGCTATCGCTGCAAAACGCCAGAGGCACCTAAACAGGAGTGTCACAGCACAGCAGTAAGATCATTATCCACACCTTTGTGATAGCTACAGGGTGCAATGTCCATGTTAGCACATAAGCCGGTACAATACACTATACTATGGAGTATGCACATCTGTGCATACATAGAGTAGCAGACTATAGTATGTGGCATGCATACATGCCTTGCATATGATGTTACATTACATATTGTACAGTAACGCATGTAACTATGTGAAATATAGTTGTTTTACATGCATTAGTGACTTACTAGGCAACTCCAGGCTTGGTGGTTGAGAGACACCCACCTCCACAATACCAGCTAAAGCTTGTGGATAGAGTTCTGCAGGTGTCCCCATGTTGGCCAGTAGCTCCTCGGTACATGTGAGTGGGGGCTGGGTGAGTGCCCCCCCACCTGTTGCACCGTGTTCCCTGGTGATTGCATTAGCACGCCGTTTCGCCCATCTTATCAGGTCAGTGCAGTGTCGGCGCACCTGCTGATAGGTGCGATTGTGACAGCCAACATCATTTACCCTCCTGCAGAATTCCTCCCACAGGGCATCCCACTGCTGTGCATCCTGTGGCACATGGCTGAAGAGCGTTGTGTAGTTGTCGAGGTGGTATGGGATGAGGACCTCATCCTTCAAGCTGCTGTATGCCGGAAGTCTGCTACATGGTGTACCTGGAAGACATAATGATGGAGACAGGTCATAGTAACTCACACAGTACAGCTGAACATACATGTGTATCATATTTATTAAGATTACAAATACGTCTTTGCAAATCTACATGACACTAACACCACTGACATGTATAAGTCACACACATTTGACACCTACTGGTGATGTGCTGTTATCACTATATATGTGTCTGTCATGTGATGACATTGCTCATACACCATGTGGATGTTGTCTTGACGTGGGCATGTCTGGTTGCCTGTAGTGGTGTCTTTACCTATCAGCACATGTCTGGATGTGTTCACATTAATACAGTCGACCTTAATGTTGTGTATATGTCACATATATAGTCATACATAGCCATTAGGGACATGACATGTGACCCTGCAGACTTGCAAGCATGTATGTGTTTTGCCATATACATCTACATGGCACTGTACAGCTGTGTAGCATCCTGCCATGTATTGCCTGTGTTGCACATGTGTAACACATGGGACAACAGCTAGTCTGATGGTATTTGCAGGGTTGGATATCAACTATAGCATGCATGGTCATAGTGATCTAGTAGGCAATATGTCTTGGGCCATTCATGAGCCTAGGCAGACAGGTTACCTAGCTGTAGGCAACAGACAGGTAAGTTTCAGTGGCCAGTTCAAGCAGTGCCACAGAACTAGTACAAATAGTTACTGATATATTTGTCATGTGGTCATCACACCATGTCACAGAGAGGGGCGATGTGCAGCTTCACTGGACAGGGATGCATAGTATGGCAAGAGTATGTTAAGTGTATGAGACAGAGATCTGTCAGGCATGTTGTGATCCTTGTACTAGAAAGGTGGATGTCCATGGCGTATGTGTTTATTTGGGATCAGGATGGGATCAGGATGTGTTAAGTGTAGCATGTCCAACACCTCTGGGTTGGACATGGCTTTATTCAGGGTAGGCTGCATGCTACATAGTGCAGCTAGGGATTGGGAAGGGCAATGTAGGCCATCTACACATGGGCAACAACCCTTAAAGGAAATATGTGATCTATTATGGATCACATGGGTGTTGAGTATGGCTGAGTAGTTATCTCTATATTCCTGGACGGTACCCTGTCATGATTAGGGGTGCCACATATGACTACCTGTCTTTTGTGGTGATGTAACTATCAAAGGGAAGTACTGTCCAGCTGCATCCCATACACACAGTTGCCATTATGTTGACTGCTGCCTAGGTGGTAGTTAATGGGTACAGGGTTTGTAACATAGGGGATGACAATGCAATACTTAGCTGTCAGATTGTGGCCATACATCACACACCACACATCTGACACACTAAGGCCCTTCTGTATGTGGAACGCAGCACACATTGAGTCTAATCTTGATCCTAGTTCATAGTCATTTGCAAACATCAATAGGCTGATGCCTTCTGTGTCTGTGTGGTATAGATAACAAAGAGGGGGAGTACCAGGAATGACCCCTGTAGTACTGTGGCTGGTACTGGTTTGATGTGCATGTATTAGTCAGACACCTTCTGTAGTGTTGGTTCTGCCAGCAGTCCAGTTGCCAACCACTCCTGTGACATAGGAATATACACCTAGTTTACTGAGTGTAGCTGGAACACAGTATGGGTGATGGTGTTCTACGACCTAGCAAGGTCATGATATGCAGTGTGAATCAACCCTACTGTCATCTACAGCTGAATAGAGTACATCAAATACGTTGACCACGGTTCATGGCCGTATAGACCAGACTCAGCAGGGTAGTTGTGCACTATGTCCCATTATCAATGGTGTCTCCCCTTTTGTGGGGTGTGATAACTGTTGCTGTGCATCACTCGGTGTGTACACAGCCTGACATGGAGCTATGATTGAACATGATGTGTATGTGGATAGCTGAATGTTCTTACATTTGTGTAGGATACACCCTGGGATGTTGACAGGTCCCATGAAAGCTGTATGTATGGCTTTAGAGAGTGCAACTTGTACCTCCATAGTCGTTAGTACAGGGGCCATGTAGTGTACATAGATGTATTACTAAGTGTACTTGTTGGAAGGAGGTGAGAGTGGGTTTAGGTTCTCCGAGACCCTATCTGGATGAACGGGTGCTATTTCTGTAGGTGCAGTACTTCCCATGCCATAGTGCTGTGCAGCATGGCAGGTCTTGTTGTTGCCATTACAATTAATGACACAGCTATAGAAAGCTCTGTGCTTGGCCTCATAATATGTGACAGATTAGTTTCACAGTAGTTTTGCGTGTTTTTTTATGGTGTATCTGCATCTTACTGAGGCTGACCAGGGATCATCTACACTCATGTGTGTTCACTCTTACAACAGTTACTACCTTCTGTGGTACAGTTTAAAGCATGGTACCACCAGTTTGCCTACTTGTTTGTGTTGGGTTGAATCCTGGTTCTGTTTCAATGGCACAATAATTGCACATATGTGACTGGTTAAGGTTCATTTGTGTAGGATTCAGCATTTGCACATGCATTGTCCATCTGCATGGGTGCCATGACACTCACCACTCTGCTCTTAGGAAACATAACATTGGCATTGGAGACTAACTATGTCTAGCATACTATTAGCCCTGTTTGTGTGACTACTGTGATCCAGGTCAGTGGGGTTGATGGAATCCATCATGCATTGAGCGCAGGTGTTGGTACATGAGGAGTCTTCCCATTTCATAATGGAATAGTTGAGAGTAATCATTATTGTGGTTCTGTCTCAGACCTAATCTTCCCCATTACAGCACATTATGACAGTTGGAAAGTCCGCGGCCTGGTGGGTGATCTGTCTCAAGGTGCATTTTGAATTCCACTTTGGAACAAAGGTTGTTGCTCAGCATAATGCATCTGATGTTATGCAAGTGCAATTAGAGTGGGAGTGTACATATTCTTCAGTAATATGGACACACCTGCTGCCCATGTGTTCTAATAAAGGATAATGGGCAAGAGGTGAGATATGTGTTGTAACATGGTCATGCAGGTGTGCTCTCTGGAGCATTGAAACATGTCTTGGCCACTGCACAGATATGTTCTCTATGTTAGCGATTGACATATGTGTGTCCGTATAGTGTTTCTGACATGTATCATTGTGTAGCGAGACCCGCAGTTTATTGCTTGGCTGTCCCTGTAACAGCAGTGGACCCTCACTTGAACCGTACATGATGAAGGCACTATAGGGGAAGCATGAGCCCTAGGCAGTATCCATATGCCCAGGGGTGACAGATGCAGGCCCTGTCTGGCAAAGCATCATGGTTTGTCAACCATGTTATCCCAGGACAACAGATACTGGATACCCTTTGACATGCACCACTACACTAGACAATTGTGGAATACAATCCTTTTGTCCCTGTACTGCAGTATCATTCTGGCCAATGGCAGAATGCTCCCCAGGCCTTGGGACATACCTGCATGGGCTACAAGACCTGACAGTTCCTGCATGTGTTTCCATGCAGTCCAGGCTACTGCATCACAGGTCCTGCACAACAACATGGAATATGCCAGAGCCATGTGTATAGTTCAGAAGGTGGTCTGAGTGTATGAGTATGTGGCTAATCATGGCAGACAGGCAGCTGACAGTATGTATGCCCTGGTATAGGTTGGTATGTAACATAATGCTAGAGTTTGCATTCACAAATGAGTACTGTTGGGCATGTTTCCAGTCACGTGTTAAGAGGTGTGGCACAGTTATGCAAACTATGTCATACAGTTTGTGTATTTCGGTGTCTGTCTCTTCCTGCTTGGAGGGGGGGGGTCACTTGTTTGGCCAGATACTTAGACACGTCTGTGAATGTGTGTGATTTCTGGTAGTGTGTGTGGGTGTCCTTACTGTGTTCTGGTAAAGGTTTGTGTTGGTTGTGTTGATGAGCTGCATGTGTTAACCAACACCTCA
>NC_056734.1:406060962-406140962 GCF_019279795.1 Protopterus annectens | reverse complement strand
CAAACTTTGTAACGTATAACCTGTGCGTGCAAACACGGCCACATCCGCTAACTACTCTGGATATATACATGTCAGTGATGTAACATCTCACTATGTACTGACATAACATTACATTCTCTGTTGACTGTACTCTCCAGCACACATGGGTTTATATGGGTGTTTCGAATGTTTATTATACAGACGATTACTACTTGTATATGCAAGCTGTGGTTAAGGTATACTTTTGCACATGATAAACATCCCCGCCTTTATCGGAATTGTAACCTCGAATGCACAGATACTATGCAGATGCTGTAACCATTACACTGTTGACATTAACGTTGCTTCCGCCTGTTTCTTATTTAGATGATTTCTATGTGTAAGCTAGGCTAAGCAAAGGGCGGAGGCCCCCAAACTCACTGAGCTTCACGTACTCTTGAAATAACAAGATATAACAAATATAATGTGAGACAATATATTACATTCCTAACTACATTAGGCATAGCCCCTCACTGACACACTTCAAGGGAAACCTTGTTGTGTGAATGGGTGACAGACTATACACCCCTAGGATCATGTGTCCCAGAACCATACAGCCAGGGGGTGGGGGAGCCTGCCCAGTTTGATAGCTGCAAGACCTGTTGGAGGACTTGAATGGTGTTTAATTGTCACATTAACATGCCCTCTTTAGATCACTAAGTGCCCCTATTACCCTCCACAACCCCAGTCTTCAACAGCTTCCAACAACTCTGCCTGGAATTGCTTCATTGGCTGTGCTTGACAGAGGCTCAGTTACTTCATCAGTGGTGTGGGGAAAGCCAACACACTGTAGCTATGCTTCTAATTGCCCTTGGGCCGATAGGTAGTAGGCTACCTGTGAACCTCTAACGTGTAGGCCATCACAGCCATAATATGTGAATAAACAGACCTTCAGATCACAGTATACAGTGAGAAATCACCATGTAGTCAGGAAACAGTTGAGTACAGCAAGAACATACAGTCACTCCAAAAACCTATCTTGGAAGCTAGAAGACTTGTATAAGTTTAAGGCTTTCTATTGCTTACCAGTAGGTTACCTACAGGGGAGAAGAAAAACAAGCACAGATGGGGAACATGCATGCAATGATACCATACCGGCATATGTTTCAGCCTTAAGCTTTGGAATACTGGCCAAGGCTATTGGTGCCCCCATGGAGCCTTATTTAGGAGAGTCTTGAAGGTGAATACCAGCTCTGTAAACAGCACAATAGCAGATTCAATAAGGATTATGCTACTCACACCAGGGGTTAGCAAGACGTTGTCTCGTTCGATTCTCAGTTAGAGCTTCTTCTGTGTGGAGGTATACGTGAATGGGGCGTGCCTTCGTTGAAGGTTTTGCGTCAGGGCTGGTAACTCGGTACGTAAAAATCCACTACCAATCATTAGCGGATCGGAGTTCTGCTGTGGCGACCCCTAACCGGGAAAAAGCCGAAAGACACAAACAAACCAGGGGTTGTGATCCCAACATGCATGCACTCACAGCACTCCTCAGGATGAACAACATCAACATCTGTGCATTAACTGAAATCTGTCTTAAGGCTCCTAAGAGCACACCAGCACTACCAGACTACAACCCATACCACACATTTCAGCCATAGAACATGGACTGATGGACATGGAGGGGCTGTATCCATATTCATCAGGGATACCTACACCTCCAGGTTAGTGGGGCAGCATGATACCTCTGTGATCATCCGTGTGCAGCTTACATCAGCCACAACTGCAATGTGAAATTTGGCCTGCTACAGATTACTCTCCATGACCCAGGACCTCCACTCCACCTTCCTGGAGACAGTGGAGAACATGACAGTCCTACTGCACACCCTGGCATTGGTTGATGTCAACTATGATACCATTAACTGGGAAACGTACTCCGGTACTCACTTCCAGGCCCAGCGCTTCCTGGAATGTATCACCTCATATGCCCTGTATCAGGTGGTAACCTCCCTAACGTGGGGTGGAAACTACTAGATGTGGTCTTCACCAACATGGGCAACAGGTGCACCACAGCGGAAATTAACCGGTCACCGGTTAGATCTGACCATGAACTATTCACTGTTTCCACACCCTAGCATCTCCCCCACCCACAGTGTATACCTTTCCTACCGCTAAATTTGCACTACTAGTGACAGGGGTGGGGGGTTTCACAGCCCTCACTCTAAGGGGAAACACTACACTAAACAAGATACAGACAGATTTACAAATGCAGTCTATAAGCACCTACACGGATGTATGGATCGTGCCATCACTGGTAAACCAAGACTCACTCTTCCTAGACAAGGACACCGGTCTGGTGGACCTCTGCAATAAACAGGCTATACTACAGAAGTAGGACAGTGTTCCAGAGACGCAGCAAATCCCATGAAGGGCAGACATCCGTGACCACTATTAGTATGATACGTAGGTCCCTCATGACATCATCCAAGGCTAACATCAGCAGGAGAATATGCAAGGATTCAAAAGATAACCACAAAGCCTTCTTTGGCTATGTCAAGGATCTATGTGGTGACACACAGATTTGCACTGTGCCGGTGAAATATCGCACAAAATATGCTGACCCTACTGATATCACCAACATCCTTGCAGATACATTCGGTGTATACTTCACCCCCTAAAGAGCCCACAACACTACCTGAAAGGTTCAGTATCCCAACCATCCGAGACACACAGGTGGAAATGGCCGTCTCTAACAGCAGAACACAGCATCAATGGAGGCAGATGTTGACCCAGACTGCATCTTGCAAACTGTACAAGACAACCTGCCCCCCCACCTAATTAAGCATTCCTACCTCAGCCTCTCCACAGGCTACATGCCCATACAGTGGCGCGTGGCAACGGTTATTCCACTCCATCAAGGTGGAATCACAACTGACCATGGTAACTACCATCCCATAAGCCTGACTAGCCTGGTCTGCAATGGTATGGTTCGCATCCTCATGGCACTCATTAACAATGAAATTGGTAACCTCCAAACACGTGACCCAACCCAGGTCAGCTTGGTTGAGTGCAGTTCATGTCTACTGAACCTGTTTGACGTTTTACATACAGTCACCAAGATGATAGATGACGGGGGAGGTGGTTCACACATACTACCTGGACCTCACCAAGGCTTTTGACACCATGCCCCACTCAGATATTATTGATAAATACACCAGCCTGTACATTCCTCCATTATTCACAGGTTGAGCTGCCAACGGGCTTACACACAGAACACACATGGTATGACTAGCGGTCTCCAGGTCCAATTCTTGAACAGTCACGACTGGTGTCCCACAGGACTCCATCCTGGGAGCTCTACTGTTTGGCATATATGTCTCAGAGGTACAGGCAAACACAGGTGGACTACGGCAGACCATGTTTGGCAATGACTGTGAACTGGGAGCCATGATTGATAGTCCAGCTGACACGGACATCCCTCATGGGGCCTCACAGAGAACGTCACAGGGTGCCAACGACACGCCCTCCAGCCACTAACTGCATGGTTATTCCATTGTGGAATTGGCACCCACATATTAACACATAAGTGACAGCCACTTTAATACAGACGAGGTAATGGGATATCTGGGGACTAAGGTAGATAGTGATCTCCCTTTTGACAATCATATCTCCATAGTAGTTAGGACATCCTTCTATGTAGGCCATCTGATTACTAAACGATTCCCATCTAGACATACTGGGGTTATAGTGCCCCTTTACTCCTCACTCATCAGTCCCATCATAGGGTATAATAATCCATGTGGGATGTACCTCAGAAGACGCATCCAACAGCTGGAGGGTCCGCGAATGTACCTCGCCAAGGGGAATACTGGCCTCCAACATATGGCCTATGCAGCCAGACTGAATAAACTCCTGCTTTACTCAGTGGCATCTCGTTTACCCAGAGATGATCTCCGCTGGCCAACACAGCCATGTCGAACTCAGGCTTGATGGGTATGCTCCACCTATTGGAATCCATGTCACAATGAGCCACACACTGTAGTGAGCTGAACCTTGCCACAACAATAACTGGAAGATGCTGGAGGGACAGCTTCCTGTCACAGACACTCCCCATACTTTGGAACAACATCCCTAACTACATTGTACAGAGCCTCTCACTAACACTCTTCAAGAGAAACCTTGAAGGGTGGATGGGGAGCAGTAGATGCACCCCAGGGATCCCGCCATTGTCTCTGCTCCACAGAGGGACAGTTAATGAATCAATGGGGTGGCAAAAGCTGACACATTTTGGCTGGCCTTATGAATGGCCTCTGGCAGTTGGCCAAGTTACCTACCTATGAATTTATACATACAGTATCTGCATATGCTGATAACTTAATTTACTGTTCAGGTGTTGACTTACCTTGTGCCAATGGCTGTTGTGTGTGCAATAGTTGAGGGCTGCCTTTGTTGGATGCACACAGTAGACTGCCTATACATAACAATTTATAGGTAGTCTCGTGTGTGCCATCCATTTTTACTGTGTATGCAGGTGGCGAAAGTGTCAGTCCCTAGGTGCCTACACTTTCACTGTGTGTGTGCTAAACGTTCCCTCTTTGCCAAGGCATGGGCATACTGGGCATGCCTCCATCTGCCTACTGGGGCTGGCTTAGGGTGTTCGTGGTCCGAGTACCTCTGTGCCTGTGGGGCTCTTGGCAATGGTGGTGGGCTGTGAGGGCCTTCACCATTCTGTCCCTGCTGCAACGGTTTCCGCAGGACCATATTGTGTAGCATGGCACACACTATGAAGATGTGGGCACATGTGCCTGTAGAGTTCTGCAAGGCTCCAACAGATCCATGATTTCAGCATCCCAAACACATGCTCTATGATGATTCTGGTTTGTGAGTGTGCCTCATTATGGTGTTCCTGCATGGGTGTGTGTGCATTTCTGATGGGAGTCATCAGCCATGGTTCCAGTGCATAGCCAGCATTCCCCACCAGGTGGCCATTTGGGATGCCCCCCTGGCAAATAACCGATACAGCTGTGAGGCATGCCAGATGTGGGAGTCGTGATAGCTTCCAGGGCTGCCAGCACACACATCCATGATAATGCCCTGGGCATTGCACATGACCTGGCAGTTGATAGAGGGGTATCCCTTGTGGTTTATGTAGCGCCTACCCTGCTCACCGGGTGGTGACTTGATGTGTATGTGCGTGCAGTTTATTGCACCCATTACCTCCGGGTATTCTGCCACACGGTGGAAGAGACGCATATTGCTGGCCAACTCCTGCGTTCGGGGGAAGTATATGTGCTCATTGTCATGTGGTAACATGGCATCCAGGAACTGGTGTAGTACCCTGGATGCTGATGCCTGTGAGATCCCCATGATACCCACAGTTGGTCTTTAAAAGGTACCTGTAGCTAGCATTTTCAGGCTTACACATACCTTTGTATCGACTGGGATGGGTTCCCCTCTGTTTGTTCTGGCTCTGGTGTCCCTGTCCACCCTGTAACACTCTACTATCTCCAGATCATGTAGCCCCTGGTAGGTTACCCTGGGTCTGAACACTCTCCTCCTCCTCTGGTGCCTGAGATGGTCATGTGCATCATCCTCCACACCACCTTCAGTCTGCAACACATGCTGGTGGATCAAAGCTATGGCAGCCCCTAACATGTACATAGTAAAAGTTCCCCGTCTGTATACACCACTGGTGCAGAGTGTATGGGAATACACAAATGTGTGTGAGGTGCTTTCACACTTTGTAGTATTGTGCTATGGGTGCTGCTGATGTAAGTGGGTGTGTATGAGCAGCTGCTGCGTGTCTTAATTATGGGTTTTGCAATGAGTACTGCAAGTGTGGGACCTTTACTGTGGAGATCTACTTGCCTGTCTTGATTAATCTGTTGCCCTTTAATTCACTTTTAGACCTGGATCCCCTCCCATTATCAGGCATGCATCCACCTGCCGTCTTTCTTGTTTTGTACTTTCCCTACCCAGTCATGGCAAAATGGGCCTTGTAGCTGATATACTGCATATTGGCTTTGTTCTGCTTTGACACTTTGCTGTTTTCTTTGCAGTACAGCCCCTCCCCTTCCCTGTTCTGCAGGTAGCTGCTTGCAGCCTTGTTAGCTGTTGTAAATGGCCCACTGTAGGCTCCTAGGTGTTAATTAGTCATTTGTACTCCCAATTTCACTGCTGCAGCATTTGCTTATTTCTTTCCTATATCCTTCTTATTTCAGCTGCAGTGTGCGCCGCTCATACCCGTTTACCGGGTTTACGCTCATTTTCATCTCCTTTCACATGCATACTCTTGTTACCTTGTGTACTCTCAGCTAAGCATAGCTATGGGCAATTTGACACACCCCTATACTGCAGCTTTGCCTAGCTAGGGGCAGACCAGTTTAGGTTCATAGGTTCATACTAGGCTATCTGCCCTAGGGCATTTATAAGCCTAGCCAGAGTGTGTTTGGCTTTCGCCACCCATTTTAAATGAGTTTTACTATGCCCTTTTTCAAGGTTAGTTTACTGTGCCTCTGTCTAGTAGTGACACAGAAGTGATCCCCGGGGTAAATCTACGTTCTCCCATCCACTCATCAAGATTCCTCTTGAAGAGAGTCAATGAGGGACTCTGCCTAACGTAGACTGGGATTCTTTTCCAGAGTGAAGGGAGCCTCTGGGTTATGAATCTGTCCCTCCAGCATGTCCTGTTTATTTCTGTGCTGAAGTTCAAGTCCCTCGTGCGCGTAGCTCGAAGGGATTTGGATTTTCTGAGGTGAAGCATGTCCATTAATTCTGGGTTGGACATGGCTTTATATGTCAGGCATAGATCGCCTCTAAGTAGGCGGTATGCAACTGAGTAGAGCTGGAGTTTATTTAACCGAGCAGCATATGGCATCTGTTTGAGCCCCTTGATTGGTGAGGTGCTTTTGGGGCCTTTCTAGTTGCTGCAGGTGTCGGGTAAGGTGCACCCCGAATGGGGCATTGTATTCAATTATGGGCCTGATAAGGGATGAGTAAAGGGGCACAATGACCTCCCTTGATCTAGATGTGAATCCCTTCATGATAAGGGTGGCTATATAGAAGGTTTTTCTAACCACTTTGGCCACGTGGTTGTCAAAGGAGAGATTGCTATCAACTTGGGTCCCCAGGTACCTAATTACTTCTTCCATACTTAATGGATTTCCACCTATGTGGTAATTTATGGGCACTTTGTTTTTGCCAAAGGGGATGACTATACACTTTTTGGCGTTTAGCTTGAGGCCATGGCTCTGGCACCAGTTATCTGTCTGTATGAGACCCTTTTGGAGGATGCTTGTGTTAGCTGGAGAGTCGATTATGACACCCAGTTTGCAGTCATCTGCAAACTTGGTCAGCCATAGTCCTCCCTTGTTGGCCTGTACCTCCGAAAAATATATACCGAAAAAGAGAGGTCCCAGGACTGAGCCTTGTGGGATGCCGCTTGTAACTGGTTTGGAGTCTGACATGGCTCCAGCAACTCTGACCATGTGGGTTCTGTCCTTGAGCCAGTTTGCAACCCATCTTATGACATAGGGGTTTATATTTAAGCTGGAGAGGTTATCTGTGATGCCCGAGTGGTGTATTGTATCAAAGGCTTTTGCGAGGTCCAGGTAGGCTGTGTGGACCACCTTCCCCTTGTCAATAGCCTTGGTGACTGTTTCAAAGAAATCGGACAGGTTCAAAAGGCAGGATCTGCCCTTAACAAAGCCGAATTGGGTAGGATCCAGTGTCTGTAGGTCCCCAATATCTTTGAGTTCCATGATGAACCTCTCCATAGCTTTGCAGACCAGGCTAGTCAGGCTTATGGGGCGATAGTTTCCAGGGTCCATTGAGGCACCACCTTTGTGGAGAGGGACCACTGTTGCTGTACGCCATTCTTTGGGTACATATCCTGTAGTAAGGCTGAGATTGAACAGTAGCTTTATGTTGGGGTTCAGCTCTTCTTGGAGTTCATGTAGGATGCAGCCCGGGACACTGTCTGGTCCCATTGATGCTGTGTTTTTTGCTTTGGAGAGGGCGGCTCTTACCTGAGCATCTGAGATGTCAATGCTCCAATGTGCTTACAACAATGGCGACACACACCCCTCTCTTGATGTCATCTTTATCTCAAGGGCACACCTCAGTGTTATAATGCTACACTGTGAGGTGCATCCTTACACCAGCGGGGAATCTACGATTCACTATTACTCCTCTCATTTGCATGGCATTGCCTACTAATTCCTAGCTACTGCACATAACACTGTCACTGCCCCTTAGCAACCCTTGTGCCATGAGTATGGTGTAGCATGCCTGCCATTGACTATTATGGGGAAATCATGATATGTGTTTCATTGCGGTTTTATTCTATATTATTATATATTCCTTGCAATCCCCTTTGCGCACCACTGCCCTGCACTTCCATGTCGCGATAGTGCAACTATATATATTAAATGTTAATTTTATATTTTGTACATTATTTTTTTATGCCAGTGGCTATATATTTAGCCATTGGCATATATTTACAGTGTAATACATGTGTTTGGTCGGCTGTCATGGCTCCTATTTTATGTTTGCAAAAATGTAAACCGTTTTCTACGGTTTACATTTCTGCATGCTTACACTATGCCTGCACCACTTCCTGAATCGCTACATACCTTCATTTGCATGCTACACTGCTACGCATGCAGTAATTAGCATACAAGACTCTGGAGTTGTGCGGGCGTAGCATACCAGGTAGTGCACATGGAAACAGCTCGTACCTGAATTGCTCAGCGGCCTTCTTTGGTGTTAATACGCCGACGCTATGCCTGCACCTGGCGCAAGCTTCATGAATCCCGGGGCAAGTGTTATGTAAACAGATTTCAGATTGAAAGACATTCTACAAAGTATACCATATTCAGCAGTTAGAAAACAAATAGGCATTCTGCACAGTATAACAATAATTTGCTAAATATTTGCAAGACATATACAGTAAGGGATGTCTTTCACATTATAAAGGGGGGTCAACAGAGAGATGTATTGAGTATATAAATAAAGTTTGTTTATGGTGTAAGATTTAGTTAAAGGTACTAAAACAGGAAGAGTGAAAAGAAAGAAATCAAGAGTATAGTTGAGAGAAGGAAACAGGGATAAAGATATGAAGGTGGGTAATGCATGAGTACTAGGCAGTCAGCCTACAGAGCATTACAAGCTTATCTAATAATGCATAATCAAAAGTTCCTGCACCCTCATGAAGGTAGTACAACATAGATCAGGGGGAGAATGTGGGACTGCCCATCCAATTATCTAGGTTTAAATTGAAGCTGGCAAGGGTGCTACTGTGCTTCGAGAGACAAAGTATTAAAATGATCTTTGTGTTGGGTTACAGTCTGGGTCATGTTAAATAGGCTGAGATAGTCAGAAGACTTTAAGTTTGGGACAGAACACTGATATGATAGACATAGATCTGTATGTACTGTTGAAATTTGTGAAATTAACTACAGCCTGCAGAGGCTGAGGTAACTAATTCATTATACAATTATGGCTCATTGCTATTCAGAAATGAGCATTCTGATTGGATAGCCCAACCAGCGTGTCCATTGTAAATCGAGCATATCACAGTACAAATGTTACAAATGTAAAAAAATTACAGACACTGAAGTACCATTGAGCGGCCAGACTTTTTATAGACATATGTTTTCAGGACAGAGCAAAATATGAGAAAAATCAGGTACATTCAGCAGTACTACAGAATAAGAAACCTTTCTGATTTTTTTGTATTTCTGCTATGTCCCTTGTAAAATCTCGGCAGTAAAAAAAAAAGGCAGTAGGGATTCTCTTTACTCCATTGCTTCTCCAGCTCTACACTAATGTACTGTGCAAGACATGGGAGTGTAAGTCCCATACATATGCACAAGACATCAATAAACAAGGAAGAATGTGAGGCAACAGTAAAGCACCCTTATATGTTGTTGTTGTGTCTTTCGGCTTTTTTCCCAGTTAGGGGTCGCCACAGCGGAACTCCGGTGCGCTAATGATTGGTAGTTGAATTTTACGTGCCGAGTTACCAGCCCTGGTGCACAACCTTCAACGAAGGTACGCCCATTCACGCATGTCTCCACACAGAAGATGCTCTAGCTGAGAATCGAACCGGACAGCATCTTACTGTGAGGCGACAACGCTAAAAGACATGATTTAAGAAAGGTAAGCAATTGCTTTCTTTCTTAAATAATCTCAATAATCCACTCCTGTGCATGGGTATATCAGGATTTTCCCACAGTTGGTAAGATGTGATAATGAGGGCAGTTTGAGGAAGGAATTAAGACATATGGTGATCTTTTTAACAAATAGTTTTATTTGGAAGATCTTAAGACACTGTTGGTCTTGTCATGTCTAGTAAGGGAGGATAGAAATGAGCATTTACAGTAATTTTGTGGGTCATTGTATGGATGAAAGGGCATCCATTCAATATGGCTCAGTATGTCACTTGTATGTGTTAAGTTTGTGTTAGACGAGCTGCAAATTTTGCAGTATTATAGCAAGTGGATTCTAATTTGTGAAATTTGGTTTTCCTGTTTTGTCTTGTGTTACAAAACTGTCTGAATGTTCAAAACAGCTGCCAGAACAAAGGGGATAGAACCACTTAGGAGGGTAGATGCACCACATAATATTAAATCTAATCACAATACTATTATTTAAATCACTTCCAAGACAGAAGAAATAAAAATGCAAAGTGCAGCACTTATTTCAGTGTTAAAATAAATACGCACTGAAGTCTTTAAAGTGAAATGATTGTTTGAAAGGACTGTATGAATAGTAGTGAATGTAACACCCTGATATATGACCTAAGCAAATCCGGGATGAGATTGTCAAGTCTTTTATAACTGACGTTCTGTTTGCAAATTTAACTGTAATATGGTACTCAGATTTGTTTTTGTTTGGCAGCTAGTATTCCGGAGTTGAACACTGATCCCACTGGACCATTTCCAGGTTTAGCCTTCAATACCATACTCAGCACGGGAAAGAAAGATAAAAGTTTAAACTTGACAGTATTTAAAATATTGATCAGAACTACACAGAATAAGCTACCAGTACTAGACATAAAGATAAGGAGTTAAAAATTGACAGTATTACAGTATAAAAATGGAGCAATGTCGCTAATATTAGGGGTAAAGATAGTATGAAAATTTTGTGTTTATATACAATTTGTACATTAGGTGTAGAGATAAACCTCCTCTAGCTCTG
Organism: Protopterus annectens; assembly: GCF_019279795.1. NCBI lineage: Eukaryota > Metazoa > Chordata > Ceratodontiformes > Protopteridae > Protopterus > Protopterus annectens. The sequence goes on along the minus strand of NC_056734.1, from coordinate 406,129,805 downwards.
ACTGCCTCCACTCCTAAATTTCCTTTTCCCTGTGCAGGCACATATGACCTTGTTTTTTAGACATAGTGGCTGTTCCCCTAGTTAATCACGTACATCTAAGTTTCTCTTACTGTACTACACCCTTTTCTTAATCTCTCTTAGCCTCAACTCATTACATCCTGTTTACAAACCATACCCATAAGCTAGCTAAATAAATAAATGAATAAATGTACCTGTTTCTAGAAGTTGATGTGCTCTTTGGAATGCTTCCTGAATGTGAAATGCTTTACTGCCATTGTCATTAGTATAGATTTTGTTGTATGAGGATTTATGTCTCCTATAATTGCTTTTGTAATATCACCTGCTTTCGTACTACATTTATGTTCCTTACCTAATGGACAATCATTATACAATGTTCTATTTTCTGTATGTGTATATTGCATGTTTTTGCATTCAACTGGACTACATATTTGCATGTATATTTGTTGCAATGTACTCTTAAGTAAAGATTGCTACATGTATTCTCTCTGGGCCTCTGCTGAAAAGGGATTTCCAATCCAGTCAAGCTTTCCCAGTAAAGAAATGTAGGTAAAATAACTTGTGTCGCATACCTCTCAACCTCTTAATGCAAAATATCTGGACAAAGCCCTACAAACTGGGGGGATAGAGGACCAAAACTAGAGACATGTTTTAAACACTGCTCTTATAAACTTACAAAGTTGCTAGAGTAACAGGGCTTGTTTTAGTATACATTTTCTGAAGAATGTGAAGTCTGAAACTTAAATGTATGGCATTATTTAGTGACTTCAATCCTCAGAAAATCTCAGTGATTTGCCAGAAAACCACAAATTTTATGAGGAACAAATCAAAAATATGATCCAAAAATCTGGACAGTTGAGAGGTATGCGTATGTTGTCAATGCTGCTTTTGATACGAGGCAGCTGTGGTAATTTGCTCAATGGGAGAGTTATGACTGCAGATTTTCATAGCTATGCCTTGCAGAAGTTTGCTTTTTTTTCTTTTCTTTTTGAGTGATGGCTACTATAAGTGGAAGGCTACATTTGAGTTGTGCCATAAATATACATTTGCCTACAGCCAGTGGTGTTGCACTTTCCAGGACCAGAAGAGTAGTTTAATTCTTGTTTTGCTTACTGTGACATGTTTTGCGGGTTGAAGGTTTGTAGTGAGGTTTTTGGAATACTAATGTCATCCAGTTTCTCTGTAACCAGTTTCCAAAATTGCTTGGGATTGGATGTTATATTAGTTTGCTGGGATGTAATAGCGATGGTTGTCTGAAATTTCACATTTTTTTCTGGCTACGTTTCTTAGGAGTTTGAATTTCTTTTGATCAGACATAAGGTAATTTTGAATGTTTCCACTGGTACCAGGCTTTGAACTTTACTTTAAAAACTCATTCCCTCCAGTACAGCCCTTATGAGTGTGTACTTTTAACTCCCAATGGGTATGGCTTGAGCCTTTAAAAAATGAAGTTTTATCAGCTTACAGATCAAACAAATATTTGTATCCCTTAAACCATGTTACTAGAAAACTGTAAATGGCAAACTGGTGGCATTCATTCAGTTTGATGCTTTAAACTGGGTTTTATAAACCAAAATAAAGGCTGTGAATATTCATTTTGTAATGTTGTATAAACAGCTTATATCATCTCAGTAACAATTCAAGCAAGACACATACTGCCAGAAGACTTCATACAGCACAATGAGGCTATGCCTTTCTGTCTGTTACCTGAACATTGAGATATTTAGAGAACTATGAAAATTATTACAATACAAATAGTATATAAATAATACTATTACAATACAAATTGTATATAAATAATATTCAATATGTATGTAGCTGTATTAGACAGAGGTCAAATAACAATACAATTGTGTTTGCCATCATGTATGCTTAAGATGAGCTCTTCTGATACCCTGTATGTAGCATAGTTTTGGAATTATTAATGCAAATATGAACAAGCAATATTTGACACCTAGAGGCATCAGTAGGAGGTAGCTGCAGAAACAAGTGGAGGTGCACTCTGCTGTAATGAGTTAAGAAAGGCTTTGATTTCTGACATGAGTTAGTTGTTTATATTGGGTTTTATGAGCCTAGTGACTCACAGAAAGTATCTTGTAGTTGTAGGCGAAATCTTCTACCTTCAAGATGCGAGATGTCTCAAATGATACTTTGTTGCTTAGACCTAGTTTCAAAAAGGCCATATGAGGAAAAATCCTTCTATAAGATAGTTCTTACAAATTGGAACTCTGTTGTTAAAAAGGTAGATTGTGAACAGAAGTCCAAACTGTTAACGATAAAATATAAGAAACAGATGCAAAAGAATAGTGATGTTTCAGGGAACCCAGCTAAACATTATAGCCTTTCATGTAATAATTCAGTGATACCAGCTAAGCATATAGCCCTCCATATAATAATCTCTCCCAATAACAGTCTAACAATCACATCTTTAATAAAGTTATGCATTTCTACTGATATTTTGCTCCACTTCACAATTTGTTAGCTCACCCACCCAATCTTACTAACTATAACCATACCAAACATATTAAACTCAATAACCTGTCATTCTCACTGATCTTAACCTTGTGCAATAACTTTCCTTTCTTCCTATATCTTCCTTTCTCTTTCTTCATATCCATTCTTTTCTAGGGACCCCCCCCCATTACATGTAATCTAGCTTTTGTAAACTTAATTTTACACCCCATCAGTGTCTTGTTGATCTCTGTTATGAGCCCTGTTTTATCTTTAATAAGAGCTATTTGCTCTATTATGATTCACACTTTAATCGAAGTTTAGCTGCATTGACTAGCCCCAACGTTCTTTTCTGTTCTGCAGTATAGTTCAGGATTTCTAATTATGAGTGTTGTGCCACATCAATATTAGTCCAGTGATAACAAATAACCTAGACCCAGTATGTACTTGCATTGTGTACCTTCTCAAGGTTTAACGCTGGTGTTGCCTTGCTTTATTATTATGGTAAACTTGGCAAAGATGTACATATTTTGTTTGTATTTCTTAATGTGTACAAGTCATCTGTCCTGATGTTTGTAATCTTTAACTTGTAACTCTCAATGTAACATCATCCTTTTGTATGGTTTCCCATGGCTCGGAACATGGCTGAAAAGGATCATAGGACCAGCACACCTACTGGTTAACAAATTAAAATAAAATATAATAATTAATATTGATACTGTTTTCATTCTTACATGATTTGTTTCACTTTGGAATAAATTGCCATCCTTCATACAAAATAGTTCCTCACTTGTTACTTTTATATCCCTGAATAATGATTTTAGGTGGACTTGAAATAGAACTAAGGATGCATCCTTTGTTGTCTTTCTCATTCGTTGATGGGTTATGGATCTAATCCTTGGATCTGACTCGGCCACCTTCTACAGATTTCAGCTTCCAGGCTAGAGCTCCTCCCTTACCCATAATCCTCTGCCCTAAGCTGAAGTGCATACAGACGTGATTTCCAGTGCTCTGAGCAGATAAGTGACTTTTAAGATTTAAATTTTAAAACTTTTAAATTTAAAACGTCACTCTTTATCTTTAAATCTTTAATCTTTAAATAAGTTATATATTTTTTCTCCCTTCCTGTTTTAATGTGTGCAAGGTTGTTAGGACTCTTCCTTCCTCCACCTTTCCTTTCGGCCCTTCTTTCTGTAAAAAAAAAACTTTAAAACTAGTTAAGTAGATGTTTCTTTATAGAATGGGAAAAAAAAACAACGGAGTTCAAAAAGTGTGCCAAGTGCGACAGGAAATTCCACACACAGACACACACAATAAATGTGTCTGTTTAAGAGCGACCCACTTAGATTCTCCTTGTTTGTGAAGGGTTTAATCCAAGGGCTGATCAAGAAAGGAAAAACAAGCTCATTCTGAAGGGCCTTTTGCCTGCTCCTTTAACTTCTCGAGGAGCTCAACACCCCTCTAAGGACTCGCAGGGGTCCAAAGCTAAGAAATGCCACCACAAGGAGTCTAGGGCATCTTCAGAGCCTCCTGCTAAGATTCCCAAAGAATCAGATCTGAGAATGTCGGCTTCTTCGGGTCTGAAAGACTTGACTCCTCAGAATGAGCCATCTTCGGAACTACAGTCTACTATGTTGGATTCTAACAGATCGGATCTGGGTATTCATTCCATTCCTCTGCTCCAGAAATCCCTGGATCTGCAGTCTATGATTCAGTCACCTGCGAGATCCATCAGGTCAGTGTCTCCCATGGTTCCAGGGAAAATCTTGTAAACCCCTAGACATTCATGACCTTCAGTGGCTTCTTCCAGATCCTCTAGAAGCCTGTATGACAATATGGACAAGAAGGTTAGATCTATTGTCAAGGCTCACATCCAGATGGGGGTACTTCCAGCTCCATTTATGGATTTGAGAGTGTTCCTCCCACTTCTTTTTCTCCTTCTCTGATCTGAGTCGCAATTTCAGAGCCCCAGGATAGCAGTCTCCCAAGGGATTTGGGGTCGGATCAGAGGGCCTTTATTTCCTGTATGCCAGCCGTAACCTTGACTACCTCTGCTCCAAGATCCTTGGATTGGAGTGAGTCCCAGATCCATGATGTCATGGCCGGATCCTAGGGCTGAGGTTTGGCTCCAGTTTTATTGGATCTTTCACTCCCCATGGGAGCTTCTATCTGAGAGTTGAGGTTCTGGGGTGCTCCTGCCCTCCTCTTTGGGAGCTTTGGCCCTGAGGGAGATAGAGAAGGTATCCCTGGGACTTTCAGCTTTCCAGATTTTAGAAAAGGCCTTCTCTGTGGGCAGAGCACTGGACCCTTTGACTTCTGTTCTTCCCCTTGTTCCCACATCAGATCTTGGTCTTGAACCTTCCATTTCTGTCCAGGGTCAGCCTGCCTCTAAGGATATCCAGATCATTCCACCTGAGGTGGCCCCTTCCTCTTCCGACTCCTTGCCTGACTGTCCCACAGAGGAGGTCCCACAGAAAAGAACGTGCAAAAGGAGGCACGTGGACTCCCCTATGGAGTCCCTTTCCGAGGATACAGGTTACGATGAGGGAGAGGGGGGTCTCTCAAATAACCACCAAATGATGTCTCATTTGCAGATATCTTAGAAATTTTAAAACAAAGAGGTGGCTGGTTGTCCAAAAACACCTCTTCCGAGGAATTAGTGTTCCTGGTGGCCTTCAGGATGGGTCAGTCTACATCTTGGGTAATCCCCCGGCAGATGCTGTCATAGACCTTGTCGCCCATCGGGCCTGGAAGGAGCCAGACACCATAGAGCCTGTGCTAAAACACCCAGACACCCCCCCCCCCCGAGGATCAAACTTTCTGGAGTAAAGGCAACCCAGCTGACACTATGGTGGTGACAGCAGCTACAAAGAAAGATCTCGCACAACAGAGCTGAACTGTCCACCCATTGAACAAGGAGTCCAGAGCATTGGCCAAGTTCAGGAAGCACACCTTTGCTTTGGTGACTTTTTCCCTTAGCGTGCTTAGTTATTTGGCACATTTTATTTGCCTACAGAGAGACCTGGCTAAGGAACTCTGAGTCTTTGGTGGAGTTCATGCCTAAGGAGCAGCTTGATAAGATGCCTATGGAGGAGCTTGATAAGATTTCTCCAAAGCTAACCACTCTTACTTCCCTGAGGATCATTTCCCATTCAGCGTAAGGATCCTCAAGGGGAGCCAGCACCAGGATTGCGATACGCCGACATGCATGGATGAGGCTTTGTGATTTCGCGGAGCCTTTTAAGGCATCTTTTGTCAGTGCCCTTTTTGATGGTTCTTCCTTGTCTGGGCTATCAGTTAAGGACACCCTGGCCTGTCTGCCATGGGGATCAAGCTTTCCACCCCTCAACGAACCTACTCAAGGAATAAAAGAAGGCCTAAGAAGACTTGGTTCTTTAAATACCAAGGTTCTTTTCTTGATCAAAGCACTCATCCAGAGGCAGAAGAGGAGGCTTTAATGGGAGCCAGCACCCTAGAGGCAGAGGAGGCCTGCAAAACCAGGGCTTCAGGGAACCTTTTTCTGATAAGCCCTTTCAGCGATGCTGAAGTGCTGCCCGACTGTCCGACTCTGGAGGCACCCAGAATAAATGCTTGGGTCAAAGCATAATATCCAGAGACTACTATATTCCCTTTTCTCTAACCTCTCCAAAAATTCAAAAGAAACTCCCTGACATTCCACCCAGCCAGAGGGAGTTGGCAGTTGTAGAACTCAAAACGTTACTGCAAAAGAGAGTCGTCCAAAAAATCTCAGCTGAACAGAGGATCCAGAACTTACTCCCATTTCTTTTTGGTGCCAAAGAAACAGGGGACCTGAGGCCTGTCCTAGACCTAAGCAGACTCAACTTAAATGTAAAGAAAGAGGCGTTCCACATGGTGATGATTCAGTCTGTCCTTCCATTAGTAAGGAAAGACAATTGGATGTGCTCTGTAGACTTAAAGGATGCGTACTATCACATAAAAATAGACAGGCACCCCAGAAGTCATCTACATTTCTGCCTGGGAGCCAGTCACTTCCAATTCAGAGCCTCCACATGGTGATGATTCAGTCTGTCCTTCCGTTAGTAAGGAAAGACAATTGGATGTGCTCTGTAGACTTAAAAGATGCGTACTATCACATAAAAATAGACAGGCACCCCAGAAGTCATCTACATTTCTGCCTGGGAGCCAGTCGCTTCCAATTCAGAGCCCTACCCTTTGGTCTCACCACAGCCCTCCGAGTGTTTACCAAATGCATGGCAGTGGTCGCAGCTCATCTCCGACTGCAAGGGTTTCAGGTATTCCCATATCTAGGCTATTGTCTCCTAAGTGCCCCAACCCAGCGTCCACCAGCTGAGGCCAGAGTCATATATCCCATTTCCTAGGCATCACCATAAAGTAGGAGAAGTCACAACAGTTAATGGTACAAACGTTGGAATTCATTGGAGCGCAGCTGAACACCATTATGCAGATTGCTTCTTTGCCTCAGCATTGCATCGTCACTTTGACCCTTCAGGTCCAGGCCATAGTATCTCATCCCTCTCCTACTGACAGTTTGATTCTGTGGGCCCTGGGGTCTATGGCAGCTGCTATAATATTGGTACCTCTTGCCAGATACTGTATGCGCATTCTACAATGGACACTGTCTGTTCAGTGGTCATTTCTACATCAGTCCCTATCTATTCCTATTAGAAGTCATCTAGAATGGTGGATTCACTTGGACCTGACTGTTGGCAGGCCTTTCACCACCCCATAGCCACAGTGACCACAGATGCTTCCCAACTAGGATGTGGGGCATTTCAATGGGAAGGTGGTCCAAGGAATGTGGACTCATCTCGAGACCAGATTGCATATCAGTGTAGAGATGAGAGCTGTCTTCTTATCGTTGCAAGCCTTTCAGGATGGGGACCATTGCAATTCACCCAGACATGTCAGTCATCAAGTATATCAGCAAGCAAGGAGGAACCTGTTCATACCCAATGTGCACAGAGGCCATGAGGGTTTGGGAATGGGTGATCTCTTCACACCACTTTCTACTTGCAGCACATGTACTGGGGAAATCCAGCATATTGGCAGACAGGCTCAGCATTGTGATACCCCACAAGTGGTCCCCTCAGTCAGTCAGTAGCGAACAAAATATTCGACCATTGGGGTCTCCCTTACTGTTATCTCTTTGTATCCCTTTACAAGTGCAGCAGTTATTTCACTCTGATCCCGCCTTCAGGGAGTTCTCCAAGAGACTCTAGTCCAGGATTGGCCCCCCGGTCTCCTTTATGCTTACCCTCCTCTTCCACTAATCCCAAAATTTCTTCAGAAAACCAAATGGTTGAAGAGCACAGTGATCCTCATTGCCCCTTTTGGCCTTATTAGATTCAGTTCCCCTTCCTCTGGTTTCACCTCAAATATCCTCTATGGATACTGGAACCCAAACTGTACATCCTCACTCACCCCATGCTAGGATTCCACCCGGATATCCCCTCACTCAAGTTAACTGCATGGTTTCTCCAGTTCCCATGATTGCCAGAGGGTCCAGGTTTTCCTCGCCAGTCAAAGCTATCATTTTAGCTTCCCAGAAAGCTTCCACCAAGAAAGTATATAAAAGCAAGTGGAAAAGATTTTCTATTTGGGCTGCTGCTAATCACATTGATCGCTTTTCAGCACCTGTTTCCTCAATCCTTTTCTTTCTGAAGTCTTTATTTAAAGAAGATTCTAGTTTTGTGACTATTAACCTCCAGTTCGTGGCCATATCCAATTTTCATTCAGGATTACCTTCAGGATCTATCTCGTCAGCCAGATTATGTAAAGTCTTTATGAAAGGTATTTTTTTTTCTTCGAGGACCCTCCGATCAAGGACCCAATTCCTCTGTGGGATCTGACTGTCATCGTGCAAGCTTTGACCCAAAGACCCTTTGAACCGGCTAATGATTGTGACTTGAAATACTTATCCTGGAAGTCTGCTGTACTCATCACTATTACCTCAACAAAAAGAGTTTCTGAATTGCAGGCACTTTCATCTAAGTCTCCTTATATTATTTTTCACAAGGATAGGGTTTCCCTCCATACTAATCCATCATTCATGCCAAAAGTAGCTACAGAATCTAACATAAGTCAGTGAGTTCAGTTACCAGTGTTCTTTCCTAACTATTCTAACAAAGGAGAATATATGTTACATTCCTTGGATGTTCACAGACAGTTATGTTTCTACCTTCAGAGAACAAAACACTTCAGGAAATCAGAGCAGTTGTTTTTTGAAAGCAACAATACCAAAGTGGATAACCAGTTGCGTATCTTTTGTTTGAGAAAAATGGTTTGAAGTTACCTAGCAAGATGCATAGCTGCATCAGCGTCCTTTTCATCCAGAATTCCTATTGATGACATTTGTGCTGCAGCTACCTGGTCCAGTCTCATATCTTCGTGACCCATTATAAGTTGGACATGGTTTCCAGGAGCAGAACCTCTGGGATAGCCTTCCTTGAGGCCACCCAGGAAATAATGTAGCTGGGGACTCTGACACATCAGTGAAGCAGAATGAGAAGGAAACATCAGATTTATTACTTATATACTTACCATACCTTGGTATCTGTGTTGTTTTCTTCTCATTCTAATTCACCTTCCAACCCAACCATCCCCCTCCAAAAACACTTTGGTTCTAGAGGATCTGGAAAAGTTTTTGTTAGAATCTATGTTCCAAGTTAAGCCCATGGTTCCTTTTTCTTATGTCTCCTTTCTGTAAGGGACTGCAAACTCGATCTGAGGAGGTTGAGCTTAGGGCAGAGGATTATGGGTAAGGGAGGAGCTCTAGCCTGGAAGTTGAATTCTGTAGAAGACGGCCAAGTTGGATCCGAGGATCAGAACTGTAACCTATCAGTGAAGCAGAATGAGAAGAGGACAACACAGATACCAAGTTTTGGTAAGTACATAACTAATAATTTTGACTGGTATCGACCATCATTGTTAGTACTCTATATGTGTATTTATATATGTGAAACTTAGTTTGTCTACATTTTACATGTATTCTTGGGTAGCTGGATCTAATTAACTACCAAGTTTCCCCTTACTGCTGTTGACATTGTTGCAAAAAAATATTGATTTTGGAATGCTGATATCATGGGTTCTGCTTATTATTTAGATATTATACATAATGCATCTTTTCTTGGGTTAGACACAAGAACACATTATGACACTGCTGTAGAAATGCCTTGTGTATGATTTTTTTTACATGCCTCCAACCTTTAACTGTTGCAGTTCCAGATGACTTATCACCCCTTGAATCCTTGAACCATGGTGGTTTAAATTTGTGACCCATAATGAGAGGGTCTTCATTCCAGAAAAGCTCATCACAGTGGTCCTTAATCCTCACGTGTTGGTTCAAAATGTAGAAAGTTGACAGGTAAGGAGCAAGCATACATATCAGCTTCCAGGGTTTTACTTTAGGTCCTATTTTTCCATCCTACTAATGTACACTGGGCGAGCAATGAGATATGGCCTGTGAGGATGCATCTGTCCTGGGCTGCAGAGTATTCAAGTGTCCTCAGCCATCCTGCATGTTTCAGTTCATTCACTTTTCCTTGCCCTGCCTCCTACCAGGGATCAATGAACAATCCATCCACACCAGCACACTCTCCCCATCTTCAGGATGGGCCTGGCCATCCTTGCTGCCAGCTTTGTCAGTTACTGGAGCCACCAACTGAATTCCGGTGATCACCTGGGCCATAGTCAGAGCTTCATCCCTTTGTATCACATGAGCAGGTTGCCTTTGTTAAAAAATTTGCATGGACCTTTTTGGATGCATTATTTCCTTTAAGATGGATATCTTGAAGTCAGTACAGAAAAACAAATGCAAGTATGTTTAGTGATTTAGAAAACCCACAGCAGCTGCACTAATTGTTTTAAGAAGATGGTCAAGCCATGTGTTTTCTTGATACTTTTTCACTCAGTACAGCAGTAACTAGAGTATCAGGAGTGCAAATTTATTATTAAATTCTTACATAATATGTAGTGCAAAATATTTCATTTGTGATGAGAGTTTTGCACAAAAGACAGATACAGTGAATGTCTTATTACCTATTCCTTGAAATACATGGCATTCGCTGAAAATTCATAAACATACTAGTTATTTAAAAAAATTAAAATAATATAAAAGATTATATGAAATCACACTACCATGATGACTTATAACAAAATAAAAATAACATTTGCTGGCAGAACAAAGCTGTGGAAAGTTTTTATTAGAATGAACATGTTTGTCAAGTTCAACTAACTTTGCCAGACCAAAACAGAACTGATAGCAATGAAAAAATGATTAAATACTCAATATTGAAAAGACATCAAATTACACAAACCAATCACAAGTCCAGATGCCGAGGAAAGTATACATGAAAACAAGAATTGACCAAATATTTCATTAAAACATAAATTTGTGCTTCAGTGTATCCTTCTTCAAGGAAGAAACTGATGCGGAATAAGGTGAAGTCCCAAGACTGGAAGAACTCCCTTATCAGCCTCAACAAAAAGTCGAGATCCCTCATCAAATCCTCTAAAGCTAGCTAGCTATGAAAACAGAATTGCAGCAGATAGTAAAGACAACCACTGGCCGACAGATTCAGTGCCAGCTTTACCCCCCCCCCCAAAGGACCAATCACAATACCAGTAGATTGCCAAGCACTCAGTATTATGCTGTACAGGTTAAAACAGCACTGTCCAAGGCCAAGAATACAGCTTCTGTGGGACCTGACAATATCCCTGGCTGTGTTCTACATGAACTACAGAGTGAACTGGCAGCACACTTGTGTGCCCTGTTCAGTCACAGCCTCACCTCAGGCTTTGTCCCTACTGAATGGCGCACTGCTACAGTCATCCCTTGCCACAAAGGAGGAGCAACTACAGACCCTGGGAACTTTCGCCTCATCAGCCTGACGAGTCTAATATGCAAAGCTATATAAAGCTTCATCATGGACCTAATATACAAGGATATAGGACATCTCCAAACTCTGGATCCCACACAGTTTGGTTTTGTGAAGGATAGATCATGCCTGCTCAAACTGGTTGACTTCTTTGAGTCAGTCACCTGAGCTATGGATGAAGACAAGGTGGTTCATACAGCCTACCTTGATCTGGCCAAGGCCTTTGATATCATTCCCCACTCAGGAATCATAGAAAAACTCACTAAGCTAGGCATCAACCCCTATATCACTAGATGGGTTGCAAACTGGCTCACAGACAGAGCCCACAGTGTGAAAGTAGCTGACTCTAAGTCAGACTGCTAATTAGTCACGAGTGGAGTCCCACAGGGTTTGGTCCTGGGTCCTCTCCTGTTTGGTATCTACTTCCATGAAGTCCAGGCCAACATGAAGGGACTCTGCTTGACAAAGTTCACAAACAATTGCAAGTTGAGAGCTATTATTAACTCCCCAAATGGACATCCTGCAGAAAGGCCTCACTGAGACCGACTGGCATCAGAACCATGGCCTTAAGCTCAATGCCAAAAAATGTGTCATCACCCCCTTTGGGAAAAACTCAGTTCCCATGAATTACCATATCAATGGTAGTCCACTGAACACAGAAGGAGTTATAAGAGATCTGGGTACACAGGCTGACAGCAACCTCTCTTTTGACCACCACATTGCCACTGTGGTCAGAAAGTCCTATGTGGCACATCTCATTACTAAGGGTTTTGCATCCAGGAAGAAAAGTCACTGTCTCCCTTACTCTTCCCTCATTAGGCCAATCATCGAGTACAATGCCCAATTTGGCATGTTCCTCACTAGACACCTGCAACAACTGGAGATGCCGCAAAAGTACCTCACAAAGAGGATCCTAGGCCTTAAACACTTGTCCTATATGGATAGACTCAAAAAACTCCAACTATTCTCTGTCTCATATTGCCTACTTAGAGGCGATCTCTGCTTGACTTACAAAGCCATGTCTGACTCTGCTGTGTTAGAAATGCTGCATATAAAGAAGTCCCAATCCTTCCGCACCACATGCTCCAGAGACCTCAACCTCATTACCACAATCAACAGAACATGCTGGAGGGACAGGTTCATAACCCAAAGACTGTCCATGCTATGGAATGGACTTCCCATACATGTCAAACAGAGCACCTCACTGGCCCTTTTCAAAAGAAATCTTGATGAGTGGATGGGAAATAGAAAATTCACCCCAGGGATCACTCCAGTGGCTCTACTTGACAGAGGCACTGGGAACTAATGTCAGGTGGCACGATACCAGGGTAATCCGATGGGCTATGCTTATAAAGCTCCAGGGCCATTAGCCTAGTACACACCTATGAACCTAAAGCAAATCTAACATTAATGTGGTTATTTAAAATAAGGAGAATGTGCTGTATTTAATTTAACGAGCCATGAGTATTATTGGTTATCTACTACATTCTCATGTTTTTGTCATTGCTGTTTTAGACTTTTAATGAAATTAGTGTTTTTCCAAGATTTTTTTGTTTATTTCATGCATCATATCATCCAGCGGATGAAGCTTTGTGATGCATACTCCTTTCATTAATTTCTTACTTCTGTGCCCCTTTTATTTTTTTATTTCATTTGTGAAAGTGTATTTTTCCTGTTGACATCACAAGGGATTCATTTGTGATTTTTACATGTGACATAGACTCAGAGGATAATTGGGAGGATGTATCCTTAGATTTTAATTGATGCACCACTGCACGTGCATTGATGCCTGTTCATTAAGGTCTATGGATGCAGTCCCATGTTATCCCTGGGTTAACCAGTTATGAAAACAATAAGTTTATTTGGGCCATGATTTAATTAAAAAAGTCTTTGTGAAGCTTTTTATTAAAAAAAAATGTTCAAGTAAATAATAAATGACCAGCGACTGCATTTTGGCACTTAACCCACCAGGTGCCATGATTTATATAGAACTGTTGGAAAATCATTTTAAATTTGCAGGTTGCAGCGCTGTCTGCATATAAAATCTTCTGCCCACCACAGTATCTTGCTGTTTCAATGTGTCTTGTTTGACTGTGTGCCCTACTGACTGGGCATTAGTAGGCCTGGTGAGTACTTAGCATAATGCTGCTAGACATTGGTTCCTTTGCAGGACTGAAGGAAGCTAAAATAAATCTACTTGAACTGGTTAGCTTACCTCAATAAATATGGTACAGCCATAGATGTTTCTGCATTTGTCAAAGAATTACTTTTGTGAATTACTGATAAAATAATTTATTCATAATCATCACCTGTTATGTTCTGCTTTGGCATTGCTTTGGTACTATTCATAATTGTATGATAAAAGGGGTGGCCTTGAGATATGTATATCTTCTTTTCTTATTTACTGTATAGGCCAACCCCGTTTTTTTTGTTTGTTTTTTAAGAACAGAAATAGAAGCAAAAGGGTAAAATGTTCTCCAAAAAGAGATTCCAGAACAAATCAAAAACAAACTTCATGGCACCAGAGGGTTCCTTTCCAGACAAATGTATTAGTCTGTGATCACCTGCCTCAGCCCCCCCCCCCCACACACACACACACCTTGGCCTATACCCTTTTTCTTTATCAGAGCAATTTTCTCATTCCCTCCCTGCATGGAGACATAACTTCAGACCAGTGGATCCTAAAGGTTACAAACTAACTTGGCTTCTTCCTGCAACCCATTTTGGGTATTTCACCAAACAAAGAACACTTAACTTTTCCCATGCTGAAAAAGTGTCCCATCAGGGAGGTATAGAACTAGTTCCTTTCCACAAGGTAAAAATTTCCTTACTTCCAAGAAAGGAAAGCACATGGAGGCCCATTCAGAATGTATTCATCCTTAACATTTTTATAAGAATACCAAAGTTCAAGATGATCTTTCTTCAAGCTTTGCTTACAGTAATTCTCCCCCAGGCCTTTTTGGTTATACTGGACCTCAGGGTTGTAGATCTTCATAACCCCATTCACAGCACAAACATTTTTTTTCAACATCTATATTAAATTATCACTTTAGACGTAGGCTAACACATTAATAGGAAATTAAACCATATTAACATGTTTCCATTTGTGTACATTATACATCATATATGTTGTTTTTCATTATAACCATCAGTCTAGTATTATATAAATTGCTCAATTCCTGCTTTCCTTTAAACCTCACTCCTCCTCCTGAACATTATTCTGCCTGTATTGTTCCCACAATTTCCATTAATTTCTATGTAGTTTGCTTCTGCCCTTTTCTAAATCCCCCTCTTCCACTTCTTTTAATACTTGTTCAATACTTCAGTTCCATTTTCTAATAACCGCTTTTTTGGCAACTAATATAATTAAACTTAACAAGGCCATATTATGTCTAGGCAATTCATGTTCTGTGCCCAGCTCAAAGTAATAATTTCCATAACTATAGCCATTTGCTCCCAAACATCTCTGACAAGAGTACTCTGTAAGAAAACTGCCAATTCATTACAGTTGCAAAATGTATGTGTCCAGTTACCTCTTTCTTCCACATCATACTGCCAACATTTGCTTTCTACTTGAGAAAAAATTATTTGTGTCTGTGTAGATATTTTTACACCCAAAGTAAACACTTCCAAGCCAAGATCATAAATCTTCTGGACTTTGTTGTATACTTGGGAACCATACATATGTTCTCCTGTTGTTCCCATGTAAATTGGTTTTCCAGTTTCTCTTCCCAAAATTTTTTAACCTCCTATGATTAATTCTTAAAGTTATTGCGATGTCCGGTTATATCCCACAGGACTGCCATCAATTAATGTGTGACATCCAGCCAATACCCCACCGGACTGCCAACAATTAATGTGATGTCCCTTACAATCCTAGGACAGCAACTAAGGAGCTTCAATCCTCACTACTGGCTCCAGCGTGAGACTGTCACTTAAACAGGAGTAATATTTCACAGTTTTCCCCTAATGTACATGCTCAGTAATCTGGGACTGGACTGTATACTTCTCTCCACCCCTAATGTAGCTCCTTATTACACACTTCAGAGCAATGTGTCCCAGGTTAAGACTCTGATACCCTCACACTCAAAGTAAATTTAAATCTTGCTCATCCACACACTTCTGGGAAAGCCTGACACAGAGTTCAAGCTGTGTCTCTTCCCCAAAATAATATGGTAATGCTGCCACCAATCAGAGTGTCTCCATGCCCTTCTAAAGTGGGTGTCTAATTGTGAATTGTGAAAATTAAATGTCAAAATAAATGATAGCTATAACCAGAGCAGCCAGACCTTTGAGGGGCCTGGGGAGTATCAAACAGGTGTAAACACTCTCTAATCTCTCAAGAAAAAAAAAACACTGATTTCCAGCCAAAAAGTAAAGTAATGAAAAACATTTAATAATAAGTAAAATGATTACAAGAATGTAAATCAATAGCTTTCAAAAACACCAGAATTCAGTCACCAGAAATGTAAAATTAAATTGTAGGATAAAAGTCCATCATGCTAAAAAACCTGTATCTTAATAACTATGCTTTCCTAATCTAACTAGAGAATACTGTCCCTGCTTACAGTTTTTGGAGAGTTTTCTTTCATGGGTGTCCACTGACTGGAACTCTTCACTAACAGCTGCTCTTCACTTGACTAACTGCGCAGCTTAACAGTCTCAACTGTCTTATTTTCAAAAAAAAAAAACAGCTGTTTGAAAAAGTTATTTTTCCTGTCAATCAGCTGTTCAGATAATCACCTAGCAACCAAGGACATTCTAATGACATCACCTACTGTTCAGCTGATTCTCCACAGTACTTTAGAATCTCCCTCATACATGCGCAATTAGAAATGTATCAAAACACTGACAGATTCTTTAAACATCCTGTTTAAACAGGGAAATACTCAACATTTTAAAAACTTATTTACATTTTCACAATTAGACATGCTGGCATACCATACAAGTTAATCTGAGAATATACACAAGTATACTGCCAGATATGCTAACACAGATGACAGTGTTTTTATTTTCTTCACATTCTGCCTCCACAATGACTCAAGCATGATTTTCAAATGACCTTGGAAAACCGACACTTAAGAAAAATGGGTCTACCTGGGAATATGAACCAATCCTTTCCTGGGCAGTCCATTTGCATTGGCATTATTAACCCCACCACAGCATTTTTCTCCTTCTGAGGGAACTTGGCTGAGCACAGTCCCCACCTCATAATTTGAAGTATCTACCTGTACAATAAATTCTTTATTGTAATCTGGGCTGGCTAACACAGGGGGTCCTCACAGATTCTCTCTTAGTTTTTGGAATGCCTGTTCACAATCTGTGGTCCACACTACCTTGTCCAGTTTATTTGTCCCAGTTAGGTCAGTAAGGGGTGCAGCTATGGTACTGTAATTGGCACAAATTTCCTATAGTACCCCGCTGTCCCTAGAAATGCTCTCACTTGTTCCTTAGTAACAGGAACTGGCCACACTTGGATAGTTTCCAACATGACAGGTTGTGGCCTAATTTTACCACTTCCCACTCTGTGTCCTAAGTAAATGATCACTGCCATACCCACTTGACACTTACTGGGTTTAATGGTTAATCATGCCCTACTTAATCTATCCAGTTTCTCCCTAACATCTTGGTCTGCAAATGCCCGTAGCATATTCTTCAATGTAGAGTTTAACCTCTCCACAAGACCATTAGTTTGGTCTTGGTAGGGAGTGGTCTTTAGATGTTTCACCCCACAACACTTCCACAGACAAGTCAGCAGGTCTGACATGAAGTTGGCACCTTGGTCAGTCAAGTATCTCCCTTGGAAAACCTACTCTGCTGAATATTCCTAGCAAAGTATTTGCCACCTTGTCTACATGAATATCACCTGCAAAAGGAATATTAGGAACTTTAGCTAGAAGTGGCAGATGGTAGGCTGTAGGCTCTACCAACTGCCACACTACCTCAACTTCCAGCCCTCCCTTAGGAGTTCACTTTCTGTACAATAAACTTTCCTTCTCTGCCTTAATATCCCCTTCCCAAGGAATATTAGGGACTATAGCTAGGGGTGGCAGATGTTTTTATACAAAAACCTTTGTTCCGGTATACAGACTCTTCCTTGAACCATAGGTGCTTCCTTAACTATATCCCTCAAGCTTTGTACTGTAGTGTCCATAAGTTGAGCCTGTCTGAAAATTTACATTTGTCTCTAACCACTTCAGGCCTCACAATGTTTATATCAGAAGCAGTGTCCCTCTTAGCAGTTACCTGTTTATCATCTACTAAGATGGGATATACATTTTGGTGATAATTTAGCACCCCAGCTGTTTCTGAACAACTTGCCACTGGCAGTTTGTCATCCTCACTTTTACTGGCTCCCTCACCTTCTATTTCTCACCTTGCCTCGATGGACATTTGACTGCTATGTGTCCCCCCTAGTTACACTTGAAACATCTAATCCTTAACCATGCACTTGGATTAGTAGTTTTCCCCATTACTGGTATACTCTGTTGGAGTAGTTTAGACTGCCCCCCCCATGAGTTCCCTTATGTCCATGTGCAGCACTAGGTATCCCTTTCCTATGCAGTGGTGCTGTGCTTGCCAAGTAGAGATCCCCTTTCTCCCCAGCTTCTCTGGAGAGCTACATTCATGGTCTGCTAACCAGACTCTCATGTCCTCCCTCACCTAAAGGTCTGTCAGTCCCTTGAAAGTAGTGACCTGACACCCACTCACCCATCTGTAAAAGTAAGTATTTGTCAGCAATATAATCTCATGCACTTTTATCTGCCTTGCATCTATGTTCACAAAACTTTCTTCTATAAGCTTCAGGTACTTGTTTATAGCAATCTAGAAAACAGTTCTTAACTTTAACATAATCCAAATAATCTACATCTTTTAATTTTGCTACAGCCTGAACAGCTTTACCATGGAGTAAGGGAGTCAGGACCCAAACCTAGAGCTCACTGTCAACATCTTATTGTCTACATACCCTCTCAAAAATATAAATAAAACTGTCAGTCATCCCCATCCCTGTACTGAAGAAAACGTTTACTGACATGTACAGCTTCTGGAGTTTTTATTCCCTTCCCCATTACCTCCATGACCGTCTTGAATGGTAAGAAGCTCCACTTCATGCAAGTGCTGTCTCTCACTTTCCTCGGCTTCTAAACACCTGGCCTCCAGTTCATATTGATGTTGCTTCTCCTAAGCCTCCAGTTCATATCAGCACTGCTTCTCTCTTTCCTCAGCCTCCAAATGTTGCATTCTCTCCCTTTCTTCAGCCTCCTGTTGTTGAGCTTCCAGGCACAGTCTCTCTGCTGATTCCAGTTCGAGACATTTGGCCTCCAGGCGTAGTCTGTCCAACTCCAGATGGATTCTCAGGTCTGATGAAGAAAATGTGGACTGTCCTGTCTCAGCAAGCTGCATATCACCAACATCAAACTGGATATCCTCTGAACAGCTATTCTGAACTGTGGCTGGAACCAAGGCTGAAACCATTGCTTCCTTGGTCAGGCTGGCATGCACCAATCCTCTAGCTTCACACTCCTTAGCCAGGTGGATCTTTGTCAGCTTGCTAAAATCTTCTGCTGACATCCTTGCCTACGATCCCTGACTATCTAACTAAAAAATAAATAAAACTGTGGTGGATTGAAATTCTGAATGTTCTTACCCACAGGCTACTGGAATCCAATTGAAAATCCTGGCACCAAATAATGTGATGATTAGCTATATTCCTCTGGACTGCCACCAATTTATATGTGACGTATGGTCACTACCTCACCGGACTTCCAGCAACTAATGTGACTTGCCCTACTATCCTGGATTAGTAACTAAGGAACTTCAATCCTCATTACTGACTCCAATGTGAGACTGTCACTTAAGCAGGAGTAGTATTTCACAAGTTTCCCCTAAGAGCACAACAGGAACACACTCAATAATGTGGGACTGGACTGTTTACTTTTGTCCACCCCTAATGTAACTCCTCATTACACACTTAAGAGCAATGTTTCCCAGTTTAAGACCTTTAATACACTCACACTCAAAGTAAATTTAAATATTGCACATCCAAACAGTTCTGGGAAAGCCTGACACAAATTTCTAGCTGTGTCCCTTCCCCAAAATAATACGTTAATGCTGCCACCAGTCTGTGTGTCTTCATGCCCTTCTAAAGGGGCATCCAGTTATGAAAATTAAATATCAAAATAAATTATAGCTATGACCAGAGCAGCCAGGCCTTCAAGGGGACCTGGAGAGTACCAAATGGGTATAAACACACTCTAATCTCTAAAGAAAAAAAAACATTGATTTCTAGCCACAATGTAAAGTAATGAAAAACATTTAATAATAAGCAAAATGACTACAAGAATATAAATCAATAGCTTTCAATAAACACCATAATTCAATCACAATCACCAGAAATGTAAAATTAAACTGTAGGATAGAAGCCTGTCATTCTAGAAAAGCTCTGTCTTAACTACTACTAATCTAACTAGAGAATACTGCTCCTGATGTAGTCTAACACACAACAACAAGGCAAAGGCAGGCTTACAGTTTTTGGTGAGTTATTTTTCATGGGTGTTCACTGACTGCAACTGTTCACTAACAGCTGCTTTTCACAAACTGCTCAGCACTCGTCTAACTACACAGCTTAACAGTCTCAACTATCTTATTTTCAAAAATAACAGCCAGCTGTTTGAAAAAGTGTTTCTCCTGTCAGTCAGATGTTCAAATAATCACATAGCAATCAGGAATATTCTAATGACATTACCTACTGTTCAGTTGATTCTCCACAGTACTTTAGAATCTCCCCCTCAAATATGGGCAATTAGAAATGTATCAAAAGACTGACAGATTCTTTAAACATTCTGTTTAAACAGGGAAGTATTCATGATTTTAAAATGTATTTATATTTTCACAGTTGGACATGCTGGCATACAATACAAGTTAATCTGAGAATATAAATCTCCCACCAGACATGCTAAAACAGATAAGTGTTTTCATTTTCTTCAAATTATCATACAATATTTTATATGTCCTACTAATTATCCCTTTTTTAACATGAGCTTCTGTTTTAGGTTCAAGTAAAAACTCTACCATAGCAGGTCTTTTACTTAGGATTTCCCTTATCAATTTCTCTTTGCTTTTACTCTGATATCATTCCCTGGTAGGGAAGGTAATCTCTAGCCTGCAGTCCAAACATCACCTTGGCCTCATCCCACTACACTAACTTTTCCAGTCTTGCTCCCAATAGCTTGCTTCTGTTGTCAGGTTTCTCTCTCTCGCCTATATTCTGTACTTCTGCTTGCAGTCATCTTTGTTAGCAAAAAAAATTCTTTCTCCATTCTTGTGCTGGTTTACTTCTTAGAATAATTTCTGATACTTTATGAATATAATGTTACGTATGGTGGTTATTCTCCTTAAAGATATGCATCCAAAATCCCCCACTCTCTTTTTTCTCCATATTTCTTGAATCCACCCAACACTTCATCATCATCTCCATGAATTATAACCTGCTTGCCTGTGTTATGTATATAAGCTTTAACTAAGTAGCAATAAAATATTCCTTCAAATCGGGTAATCCTATACCACTTTTTTCTATTCAAAGGATAGCTTATCCCACTTAACTCTTCCCCACCCAGATAAATTCCTTCAACTCTTTATTGTCCACAACTTCCCCTCTGGTTGATAAACATATGCCTGACCAGTATATAAAACTGAAGGGACCAAGAACATTTTCACTGCTGGTATCTTAATATACATGTCCATAAACAAGAGTTTCCAGTTTTATATTATCTTTTGTTTAGTCTCTTCTCACAAATCTTTATTTGCCATAATATGATATAAACCATTTTAATGCATGTAGCTAAATACTTTATCTCAGTGTCCCCATAAACAAGGGTATTGCTATCTCATAGTGTCCCCATAAACAAGGGTATTGCTGAACCAATTCTTTTGTTGTTATATTATTTATAGGTATAGCCTTTGTATTATCTTCATATCCCAAAAAAGATATGAAACTGTCTCAAAATGTTCCACAACACTGAAATGTACTATTCTTGATTATTCAAGTGCTAAATAATATCCTATGCAGATGAATCCCACTTTTCTTGATTAACATACCAATTATATCTTTAAAGTTCTGAGTCTATTATTTTATTTGAAAGTTTGACTACATATAAAGCAAATAAAGTGGATACAGTACACCCCTGCCTAGTTCTTGTGTTCAGACACAGCTCATCAGAGAGGAACCCTCCCAGTTATAATTCTTGTCTCTAATCCTTCTTATATCCCTCTAGTTAATCTTATTATATTTGGGAATGCAAATGCTTTTATTGTCCTACTCATAAAATCCCAGTTTACTATATCAAATGCATTTTCTGCATAAATACTCACCTGCAACAGCATTTGCTTGCATTCTGCTTCCCTCTGGGTCTTCATTGTTCTATTAATGTTGTCAGATGTATGGTTCCCCTCCACAAAACCACACTGATCGATATCTATGAATTGTGGTAATACATTTGCCACTTCTTTTAACTAGTATACACACAAACACTTTATATTCCTGTATTCAAATTGAAATGTGTCTATATGAAGCTGGGTCTGATGGTTCTTTACTGTATTTAAGTAATAAGCTACAATGTCCAAGATGTTGGTGTTCCACCTCCTTTTAAAATACTGTTAAACAAAATCATCCAGATCTTTATCACCTTTGTCCCTCCTAACTTCCAAATGTAAACAGGAGACTTTCTTGAAGATTGGTTATTACATCTCCATTTTTATCTTGTGTCCTGCTGTTGTAGTTGTTAGTTGTTGAGCCTCATCCACCTCTGACATTGGCATAATTAAGTCATCCTTAAATTTTGCAGTTTCTGCTCTTTCTTGATTTCCACATTTCTCTGCTTTATACAAAGTTTCATAAGATATCCAAAATGTTTTTTTACCTCTACTGTATGTCTACATATTTTTCTTATTAGCTCTCTAAGTTTGGCAACAACCCCTTCTACTTTCTGCTGCCTGTGTCACTTCATTAATTACTGCCCAATAATTTCCACTGCCCATTCCTTAAATTTTATCAGGTAATTGGGAATCCACTAGTGTCACTTTTTTAATTCATTACCATTCATTTGTATTTTCGTTTGTACTGGTGTTTGATCTGATTTAGTTATTGGATGTGTGTTAGAGGTTTCAATTAATGCACATGTTCCTGTGAAATAATTTCTATGAAGTCTACCCAGTTACTGTACCTTGAGAAATAATATCTACATTTCCAAGTTCCTACTAGAGAATTCACATCTTCCATTTTATATATTTTCATGTATCTCTTCAGAAATACACCCTGTTGTGTTCTATTTTCCCTTTTGGGTTCCAGTTATCCATCCTCACTATTGCAATCAAGTTCCAGTTCCCACCTGTAAATATTTCCTGTTGAAAGCTGATTTCTCCCAAAATTTAATTAAGCTCCATAATAGCAGTTTTTGGTGGAATATAAATATGTTTAAGTGTAATCCTTCTCCCTTGCCAGTAGCCCCTCACTACAACAAATCTGCCATTATCGCATGTTTTCCCCTTCTTCTATCACTGTTGGAGCCCATCTAGCAATTAATATAATTACTTCCCTTTTCCTTTGACCCTGATCTTCTGCTGAATATCCCCCTGAAATAATTTCTTTGTCAAATTCACATGCGTGTTGTTTTCCAAATGTGTCTCAGCATTGCTATTTGCACTCTATATTTCGTAATATAATTCAGCACATTTTTTGTCTGTACCTGAAAGGCCATTTAAATTCCAAGATTATGTGGAAAAAGGTAGCCATTATGGTTAAAAGTTATTGCTCCCACCTGTTGTACATGACAGTTTTTTTAATGTGTATTTCCAACTTTTGTCTTACATGCAAACACTGATGTTTGGGATTGATCTTTTTATACAGTTGTTTCTTTTCATATCCATTTAAACCTATATCACATTTTCAAGACTTTTTATTTTAATGAAAACCCACAAACAAAAATAATAACTTCATTTTCGGAACATCACCATCTCCTGTTAACTTAGAACAAAGAAACAACTATGCACATCTTCAAACATGAAGTTTAATCCTCCAGATAGGAACAGTTACCTCAAGCTAACAGCTGCACCCAAAGACATTGTCTAACCTGAAACTTAGTGTACCCATTCTAAATTTTGTGTTACAGCCCACTTACACTAATTGCTGTCTGTTCTTCTGTTATCTCTATTCCCTTCCCAGATGTGAAAAACAGCATGTATGCCTTCAGTAAACATTAACATTTAGGCCTAAGAAAAAGTGCACTGGCTATCCTTAAGTAAAACTAAATTGTACACTGTTTTATTAAATACATTGAAGTATTAGGATGATATTCACTTCCCATAAGTTCAGACTTTATTTTTCTATGAATTACTTGCCATAAGTTTTGCATTTTCCTCAGCAAAGAGTGCTCAGAAATGTCATAATTAATTGCTTTTACCTGCAAACAGCTTATCTGTAAAAGTAGTCAGCAATGAGGGAAAGGAATGTCTAACAGCTCTGCAGATGCATGAAGATATCTTTGTACAACAGCTACAGGCTTTTTGACTCCTACTGAGAACATTTGCCGGTGGGGAAAACAGGCTAACATCTTTGCAGATGGAACAAACTTAGAATTTTGCATGGCTTTCATCATTTTGTCTTATAAAAACACTTGTTTATATCTTAGTAGATATTCACCATTGGAAATATAAGAGAAAATATCTTAATTCTACACATAATATAATCAGGGCACTTTTATAACCCACCACCTCAAGATCACTGCATATTAACTTAAACTTTCTTTTGTCCAGCCTTTCCTCTTTTATTGTGCTCTAATGCCTGTATTTCTTGCAAGTAAAACAGTACTTGTTTACTTTAACATCTTAAAACATACAACACTCACTGAAAAGACTCCCATAACATTTAAAATGCTCAGCTGCACACTACTCAAAACTGCTGTAGTATATGTCATACAGTTTGTATCATGATGTGTTAATTTGTATAAAATAAATATTTGTTTTACTTATAGTTACTATTATCATTTTAGTGTCTTTCTAAACATCAGTGACAGAAAGTGGGGTACATGCTTTATAGTCCACCCACAAGTTTAACAAACAAAATCCCAGGGTTTCCTGGCCACTTTTTTTCTTGCAAAGCCATATTTCACAAATGTGATCGATGCTTTATAATCTGCCAGTTATTCTCTAAATTTCAGAGTTGCTGGTCTTCTTCGTATTCTTCTCCATCTCCCATCATCAGACTGGGGTCCAAGGTACTCCAGATTCTTGTTTGTCAACTCCTGTTCTTTTCAAGTTTACTGTGGACCTTTTTCTTCACATGGATGAAGGATCATAATACGCTTGACAAGTCTGTCCTCCTCCCATCTCAAAATTTGACTTTTCTGGGCTGTTTTCTCGTAACTGTGTCTATGATAGCATTTCTTCCCCAGGACAAGATGTAATTTTTGATTCCTTAGACAAGGTGCAGTTTTTGATCGCTTAATGCCAGTCTGTCCTTCCCCTAGTTTTGATTTCAGCAAGGGAGATATTGAGAGCTGTGGAATATATGGCTTCATCCATAAAGCTCCACATGAGGAAGATTCCACTGTATCTGAAGTCTGAGCACAGCACTACCATCCCATAAACATCCCATTTCCTCTATTGCCTGTCATGAAGAAGGAATGTCTTTAGTGGATCAGCCAGATGTTAATCAATCTAGGAGTGACTTTTTTCATTCTCTCTCTCCCAGTCAGGAAGTTTTCATAGATGCTTCAAATCTGGCATGGGAGCATGTTCAGGGAACATAAAGGTCCAGAGAGTTTGGTTAGGATGGAACAGGAAAAAATTTTCAAGAAATAAAAACCCTGATCTTGGTCCTTCATTGTCTACATCACCTCTAATATCTGGGTACCTTATGAATCCTCACAGTGCCATTGAAATGTGGTAAATCAGCAAGCAAGCTGAGGCAAAATTATATCTCTGCAGACTTACCATAACAGACTGGGAAATAGCCATTCAGTATAACCACTTTCTTCAGACAGTGTGCCCACCTTCAGAAATGATTGAATCCATTGGTTGATTACCTGAGTATATCCCTCATGAATGGATGGTTGAACCAAGAGGTCGTCTTGCAAAGAAACTCACCAAATAGATCTTCTTTTTCCCTCTGAATAGATAGCTCAAACTGTTTTGCACCAGAGCTGCATACCCATAGGCATGGAACATGGATGTCATATCAGTCTCATGGAAAGGGAAATTTCTTTATGCTTTTCCTTCCTTTCTTCTGATTCCCAAGATCCTGCTCAAAATCAAAAAGGTGACCCATTTTGGCCCAGACAACATTAGTTCTCCCTTCTCTTCCACCTAGCCAAGAACATTAGATTATGATACCATTCATGCACCTTTTTCAGTGGGTGTTCTGAAGGTTGTACAGGAGGTTAGAAAACCTGCTACAAGAAAATCTTACTCTTCAAATGGAAGAGAAAGAGAAAACAATACCATTTTCATAAGGGTGTTCCTACTGTCCTTTTATATCTGTGTGAGTTGCCCAGATGAAGACTGGAAAATTCTTCCATTGAGGCACATTTATCAGCCATATCCACCTGTCTTCCCTTTGCTCCACTTCTTTCTGCACATTGAGATAAAAAAAAATTTCTGAAAGGTTTCCTAATTATCAGACCACCAAGAAATTATGTACACCCTCTTTGGGATCTGAATTATGTGTTGAAGAAGATAATTTTTCCTCCTTTTCTCCCTGTTTCATCTTCCTCTCTAAAAGTTTGTATCTGGAAGACAGTTTTACTCATTACAGTTACATCAGCAAAAAGGGGCTCAGATTTACAAGCTCTTATGGCATCTTTACATTTTTAGTTTTCCCCAAAGACAAATATCCCTTAGGACTTAACCCTTTTATTCCTAAGGTTGTCAATGAAATAACTCGTAATCAGTCAATAAGCTTGCCTGCCTTCTTTTCCAATCCACAAAATAACGGTGAAAGAATTTTTCATTTTGTAGATATCCATACACAACTCAGGTTTTATCTTGACGAGACTAAAACTGTCAGGAATTCTGACCAACTTTTTGTTTTCTTTCAGGTTAAGAAGGGTTGCTATACCTCAAAGCAAACCATTTCTAGATGGAGGTTTCCTTTTGTTATTTCTTCCATGGGACATGTCTACAAGCATAGGTTAAGGCCATTTCCATCAGATTAGTTACACCTTCAAGTGGTTTTTTTTTTAAAGATCTGTACTCATGAGCCATTTTGAAAGCAGCCACTTGGACTTTTATTCACAGTTTTGCTAAACATTGTAAAATTGACGCTTTCTTCAGATCCAGGACTGTTTTTTGGGTCTATATTAAATCAGCAAACGCGAATGCTGATTTATCGACCCCATGTAAGCGAAAGCTTACAATCCCAGGGAAAAAAAATTGCTGTTTCAAAAAAGAAAAAAAAAAAAACTTTAAAACATTACATAAAGTGGGGGGCTTCACTCCCCACACCCCCCTACTTAAATATACCAACTCTGAGATTGCACTACAGTGATGAAAATGGCAAAATAACGAAGGCAGCCAAGCGATTTCTTTCCCAGGGAAAGAATTCGCTTATATGCCGTTTCGTGCTTTCAAGTTCGATCAAGATGCATTCGAAAAAATGCATCTTCGATCATATAATAGGGAACCATTTTTTTTCCCAGATCTATTTTTCAAGGAATTCTGAATTCCAGTTTCACTACTCTTTCCTCCTCCCAGACACACTAAAATGTTTTGTGAATATTCCTGTATGTAATTAGTACTGCAGAATTGATATATGAGGGGCATAGTATAGTTATGTATAGTCTATATGTCGTAGTAGGTCACAGTTGCTGTATTGACATCCTTCCCCTTTCCCCCTTCTGTTTATATATGGATATTTTTTCCTTGTTTTGGTCAAGATGGACTCCATATATATTCCACCTCTCCTACTTGCATTTTTTTTGCCTCTCCTCCTTTTGGTCTGGGGAAAGAAGGTCTTTTGAGGATTTTCATGGCTCTCCATTCCTTATGCACCACTTTACAGTCTTGAGCATGGAACATATGGATGACATACAGTGCAAGGGGAAGGTGCTACTGCAACAGTGATTTACTTGGACTTCTACTGTTATGATAAGTTCTTAGACAACTGTACTGTTTCTAAGCCACAAATGCTACATATTTTAATCTGCCGTAAGCAAGCTTACACAGTTTATCCTTGTCTTGTTTATGGGCTGACGTACATTAAAAAAAGGCTGGTTGTTATCTTGTGGTCCTTTTCATACTGCTATTTCCCTTGGAGGTTCTGATTTGTGGTACTAGCGGAGTGTAGATCAGTGATGGCAAACCTTTTGGGCTTGGCATGTCAGAAATTCAGAAAATGCCCTAACTTGACTCTGCTGGTGTCTCCCCCCCCCCCCCCCCAGTACAAGAGAAACAATTCTTTACATAGCAATAAGTAAACTAGAAAAAAAGCCGGTATTTACACTTACTGAATAATGCAAATAGATCATTATAGAATAGACAAGGTGGAGTAGAGTAGGATGACCAAGTTATACATGCAGGGGTGGCAACAAAATGAAGCTGCTACTGCCTGTTGTATGTCATGACTAAGGTGGAGACTTGTGGCTGTAAACAAGGATTGCTGTCCCGTTCTAGTCTGCTATTTTCTAAGTGAAAAACATTGTGTTTTAAGGCAACTACACCAAACTAGACAAAAAACAGGAAAGAAAACTTCAGTTATGTAACTTTTCAGTTCACTTTAAGAAGAAAGGAAGCAAAGACAGTAAGAAACATGGAAGCCAACATATCTAAGAGCATACTGAATAGAAATAAGGCAGCCAGAGTCAATACAGTAGAAAAGTGCATAAAAGAAAAAATGGTTGATAATGAATGTAATACAAAAATATTGGAGAACAGCGGAGAAGGTAGTTAGCCAGGTACAAAATGTGCCACTGCCCTGAACATAACCACTGATGATACAAATGAATCCTCCATATTACTTGAAATGCAGTGCCATTTTAAAATATCCATTTACTGTATAACGTTATGAAGGAAGTGATCATAAACGGAACTAAAATATGAGTCAAAAATCTGGATATTCTGAGAAAATCTGGACAGTTGAGAGCTAAGCTTTCTGACTACATGGAACGTTATGCTTCTACATATAATCACAAGTTTCTGAAATATTAAAGAAGTAAGCTTTTGCAACAAACAACCAAAAAGGGCAGCTAAGGAAACTCTGCAATAATAAATATTTTTAATCGCTTTACCCAGATCGTATACTGCCCAGCATTGCTTCAGAATCCAGCTGGAAAGCAGCCTCTGCTATACCTTTATTTCGTATTACATTAATACACTTTGCAATGCGATTTCTTTCTGCATCCTAAAGGAGTTAAGGAAAGCAGGAGCCAATGTTTGTATCCTACACCAGAATCCTGACTGTCAAAAACAGACTTCCAGCAACCTATGCAATTTTAAAAGCTGAAAAGAACAATTTAAATGCTAGCAAAACAGCAGTCAGCAAATCAGTGAATTCACAGAAATACCTAGAAATACATTCATGCTTTACTTATTTATTCTTTGAAGAAGTTCCGTATTAAATTAAAGGGAAGAAAGTGCTTAAAAATATTTACTGTTGCAGTTTCCTTGGCTGCCCATGTTGGTTGTTCGTTTGTTGTTTGAAGTTTTTTAATGCTGGTTTGTCTTTTTTGTATAAGCTTTTGCAACTTACATTTTTTCTTACTGAGAGTGGAGAGGTGATTCCATTGTTACAGTGAAGTTTGAAGTGTCGAGAGAGTGGACTGGACTGGACAGACTTCCCGAGCATGCCACAGACAACAACCTTCCTGTCTAAGCAACACTAAAGATAACTATCATGAGGTGTGGAATTTCAGCTTCGGTCTCTGGTGCACTGCTGAATCTGTGCTGATTGGTTACCTCAGCTTGCAGATTAACCAGTCAGCTTCAAGAAAGGTGGAAACAACATAGAATTTCAGGTTCACATCATAAACTCTGGACATCCAGGCAAATCACTTTATTTCGGGAAAGTCCGAAAAAAAAACGGACAGGTATTCCTTAAGTTTCTTTGATAATTCATCATGGCGTGTCACCTTTGACATGCTTATCATAGGTTCACCATCACTGGTGTAGATCCTGTGGAAGACTAAAGCGTTCAATTTGGAGCTAGAACTTCCTTTTCAGATGGAAGGGAATGTGGCCCACCCCTTTCACCCCTACTTCTATCCTGTAGGTATGACCTATGAAATCATGTTCCATGTTATGTCAGTAGTAGTAATGAAGTTGTAATTTTTTGTTCTTTTTTACTGACCACCTTGTATCATTAGATAATAATCATTCTTTTCATCACACTGCCTTGTACATGTGTCACTATAATCAGCAGAGGTTAGCACGACAGGTAACATGACCTTCTATATAAACAATATGTGTTTCAGTATCACACCATGGCTGCTAGAAATCTGCACTGTGCTGATAGTGTTTCATGCCATGAAGAGAAAAATCTGGTGTGGCAGGCCTTTTAAGACATTGCTACGTATGTAAAGAAGCAGAAATTTCTTAGGAATATGACTGTTAGTCATCTATTATAGTTGACTAATTTTTTTACTTTAGTCAGGTTATACAACTTAAATTCTTACATACAGTAAACAGTGTACTGTAAGTGTTGAGGCATGCCCCTTGCACACCTTCAAACTAAACATACAAATTTCAAGTCTCATTGTCTGAAAGAGAGAATGAATACTTTAGTTTCTCAGTAAATTAAGTTATTCTGTGTACCTCTGAGGTAGCCCAGTCTCAAAACTTATTGTATTTGGTGTTGAGGCTGTAGAGACAAAGCCCTGTTCATGGAGTACAGGAAGTGAAGGATGCCCTTCAAGACTGCAAGAACATGCACTATGCTTGTATTTAATCAGCTTGTATTCTGCTGATGTTATGGTAAGAAATGCTGCAACATATAACATTTCTATAGTCAGTGATTTAAAGCTTTAGATACTTGTTATCGTGATACGAAATGTTACAATGATGACATTTTTTTAATCAAGTGCAATACTGGAAAGCTGTAGGTGACAAAAAGTACAAATAAGACAGAGACTTGGTTGTTTATTTAATATACAGACCCAGCATCAGACATGTCCCAGAACCATGAGTGTAACATCCCTAGATACAAAAAATGTATTAAAATGAACAGCAGTCGACAGCAATAACTCCAATACACAAGTTTTTCACAGCTTTTGCTCAATTCTTTTTCAATGATGTCACATCATGTGACTTTTAACACATTATAAATGAGAAGTTTTTAAAGTATTTTGTTAACACTTGAAAAAGCATTAAGCGAAAGCTGTGAAAAGCTTGTGTATTATATAATAAATCCACATACAAAAAAAAATTATTTAAGATGTTCAGCAGCATGTGATTCACAAAACTTAGTATATATGGAAATATACAAGGAATGTGAAACATTTTATATAGGAAAAGCAAACCGATTAAAGGACAGAATTAACAATCACATCAGAAATTACTGGAGTATTGCTACAACTGCTTTGTTAAAGCATATTAATGTAGAAGGAAGCATTTATCATTTTGAATTTACTGTTTTAGATGTTGTTAATTTAAGTGTAAGGACAGGATATAATAACACAAATGGAAGAATTAAAGTATAGGTGGAGATGCAGTTTTAGGGCTGACCATTTTCCACGTCTTAATGACAAAGTAAGCATTAAACCTTTAAAGTCAAGTGGTTTAAGGAAATTGTCATTTCACATGATTTTAATGTATTGTAAATGAGAAGTTTTTAAAAGTATTTTGTTAACACTTGAAAAAGCATTAAGCGAAAGCTGTGAAAAGCTTGTGTATTATATAATAAATCCACATACAAAAAAAAATTATTTAAGATGTTCAGCAGCATGTGATTCACAAAACTTAGTATATATGGAAATATACAAGGAATGTGAAACATTTTATATAGGAAAAGCAAACCGATTAAAGGACAGAATTAACAATCACATCAGAAATTACTGGAGTATTGCTACAACTGCTTTGTTAAAGCATATTAATGTAGAAGGAAGCATTTATCATTTTGAATTTACTGTTTTAGATGTTGTTAATTTAAGTGTAAGGACAGGATATAATAACACAAATGGAAGAATTAAAGTATAGGTGGAGATGCAGTTTTAGGGCTGACCATTTTCCACGTCTTAATGACAAAGTAAGCATTAAACCTTTAAAGTCAAGTGGTTTAAAGAAATTGTCATTTCACATGATTTTAATGTATTATAAATGAGAAGTTTTTAAAAGTATTTTGCTAACACTTGAAAAATCGTTAAGTGAAAGCTGTGAAAAACTTGTGTATTGGATTTATTGCTGCCAACTGCTGTCCATTTTATTAAGCATTTTTATATCTAGAAATGTTACACTCATGGTTCTGGGATATGGTTGGTGTTGGATCAGGATCATAATTTTGTGACTGTATCAGAATTCATCAGTTAGAGCTATTATTTTTTGTTTTTTTGTTCATTTAGTAGCCTTTGATATTTCACAGCTATATGCTACAGGGATCCGTACAGATGCTCGACTGCATCTTTCACCGAATCCCAATTTGGTGAGCATACTTGCACAAAAGTGCTATTCACCGAAGCAGCACTTTTGCATAAGTATGCTTATTTTCCGGTCGTACTATGGTGCGGTAAGGGAAAATTCCCTTTTCCCCACTGTAGTGCGACCTCGGAGTGAGAATATTAAAGTAGGGGGGTGCAAGGGGGCTTGCCCCTCTGCATTCAAGTAGATTGTGTTTTTTTTTTTTTGTTTTAACATACTTTAACGAAAGCGCTTTTTCGATGAAAGCGCTTTCGTTAAAGTGTGTTCGGTGGTAATGGATTCGGGCTTTTGAACTTTCGTTCAAAAGTCCTAGATCCATACTACATAGCTGTAGTAAGATAAAAAGTGTTTTGATATATTATGACTTTGTTTAAACTATGGCTCTAATAAGAAGTGATTTGATTGTGCAATTATCTTGCAGAGTTATAATTAAATATTAGTTCATGATGATGATGTACTTGTCTTAAAACGATTGCTCCTAGCCTATGTGCTTCTATAAGAAAGTGATATTGAACATACACAGTGGGTGGTATTCATAGTCATTATGCGTAAGAGCAGTGGATATGTGCGAAGGCTGCAAACATAAACGTTTTAGGCATGATTTAGAGAAGGTAGCTGTGTTTAGGCGCAACTGTTAAAACTGTTTTGAGAAAAATGTATGCAAATGAGGGAATAATGATGTAAATGAGAAATGGGTGAAAAATCTCTGATTTTCTTATATGAATAAGGTGCTCTTCCCAATTTTGTGATTCATAGTCGCTTTTTGATGCTCAAGTGCACTGCCCAGAGATGAGTTATAAAAAGTTATTCTGTGTTTTTTCTAGCCACTTTGCCTTCTGCAAAAATCCTTGTTTTTGCTGCTAGTCTAGCAGTGTTGGGTTCTGAGCTGTTCATTTTGGTTGCACCAAAACCCATTGTGCAAAGTGCTGCTCATCAGCCTAGAAGTAGGCAAAGGATAACTCAGCTCAGCTTTTCTGAGCAGGAATTATTGGAGAGGCTTAGGGTAGAGAGGGATATATAATATATGTTTGCTGAGTTTGTATGGCCAACATACAGAAATTGGGGAAAGAATGACCTTCTTTTGCCTGTGGATGCCAAGGTATGTACAGCCCTGACTATACTTGCAGTAGGATCTCCCAGACTTTAACTGGGGACATGCTTGATGTAAGATCCTGTTTCACTTAAATATAGTTTATTAGATATAAATACAGTAATCTCTTTGCATAGGCTTAGAAATGCAGCATATTAAAGCAGGTGTATATCTTCATTTTGTGTTTTACATGCAGTTTCAATAGAGATAATATCTCAAAGGTAAAAATCTTAAGAGCTGTATTTGATGCTGATGCCAGACACTGTTGCTATAATTTAATTCTGAATGAATCCAGGTGACAGGATCCACTTCAGGGATCATACTTTGCCTAAACAAAAGACAGTCTTCATGGATCATAGTAACAAGCACCATTGGGTGAGGAGCCTTCAGTGTGCACTTGAATTAACAGTGTAAGAAATTCCTCATCAGCTGCCTCAGTTAAATTGTTCTCAGCCACATCAGACTAAGTTATCTTACTTACCATACAGCCACTTGCTTGTCCTCTAGGTGCCAACTAAAATAGAAAGGTTACCCTTGCCACTTATACTGCTACCCTTTCAAGAAACACTGTTACTGATTTCTGTTTTTTTCTATGGAGAAAATCAGGGTTGCAACAGTTAAACACTACCACTCAAGCAGTTATTTTCTTGTTACCAGAATTAACCATGATGGTGTGATCCGCCATCTTAAATGTGGATGACCAGTTTTAAGAGTTCATGTTGACTATATTGCTTCCTGTATAAAACAAATTGTATCCAGTATCCAATAGTCTCAAGAAAGGTTAATCAGAAACCAGCTGCCAGTTAACCACTGACATTAAAAAAACAAACAAACAAAAATACTGTTAGATAACTATTCCGACTGAATTACTTTTTTTTCAAGTCATTCTAATTGAAACTAATTTTGTACTTTAAGGAAGGGATGTTTAAGAATGTGTAAAATTAAAGCATTCTACCTGAACACACGTCATTCAGGATGGCTTGGCAATCCAGAGTCCTTTGGCATCAAATAAGTAACCCGACAGGTAGATTAAAGGGCTCAGATTCTATTTCACTTCATCTCTGATCAGCATTTTACCTGTTATAAGGCAATTACCAATAAAGACTTTTGGCTTTTCCTGGTTAGGGGTCACCACAGCGGAACTCCGGTCCGCTCATGATTGCAGTGTATTTTTACGGTGCCGAGTTGCCAGCCCAACGCCCAACCTTCAACGGAGGCACGCCCATTCACGCTCGCACCTACCTGCTTGTCTTTAACGTCACTCGACCGTGGGGAGGACATGCCGACTCCACACAGAAGCCAAGAATCGAACGGGAGAACCTCTTGCTGTGAGGTGACAACGCTAACTGCTGCACCACCGCGGCTCTATGAAGCAATTACCAATCCTGTTATTTATGTATTCCTCCACTGTCTGTTGATCAACCCCCCACCTCCCCGGCCCATTGGCCCATTTGATGTTCATCATTACTACTGCCTGAATGGCATTTTGGTTTATCTTCCTGTGACAGCTGATTGGCTGAGCATATCCAGAGAGGGAAGCCTTTAAGGAAGTGAGTGGTTCAGCATTTTTCTGCTATCCAAAGAAGAAAGTCTTGTGACTCTGCACAGGATCCAGTTCTGATTTTTCTGCCATCCAAAGAAGAAAGTCTTGTGACTCTGCACAGGATCCAGTTCTGATTTTTGTGGTTTACTGCTCAGATAAGCCCCATTTGCGGACTCCTTACTCTCATTTTATTATTAGATTTATTATTTTCTTTCTATTTTTATGTTAAGAAAATATTTATTTTAATATTTTATTTGTCTGTGTTTTCAGTAATTTCTGCAGTGTTTATTTGGCTTCTATCTTTGACAGTTGTTTGCTTGTACTGTTTCTGAGGAATCTTTCAGTATTTCAGAAAAGCAGAGTATGTGTATGCTTTTAGTAACTGGAGGTCTGTCGTTACTGTTGTTACTCTTCTTTATTTTCATGTTTTGACAAAGTATTTCAGAACCTGGATTTTTCAGCCTTTATATATTATTTACTATATGTATGACTGCTTTGTTTATGATTTTACGGCAAATGAAGTTATTTGCATATACTATAGAGATTTTACTCTGACAAAAAATATTATTTAAATTGATATTAAATGTTATTTTATGACTGTTTAATGTGATTAAAGTGTGTGCAGCTAATTTTAAACACTGGTTTGCACTTTTGTTGCTTTGGTGTTTGGATTTTGTGTACAGGAAATTCTTTAGCTTCTGTTAGTTGTAAAAGAATTCTGAACACATTTCAAACTTTTTTTGTGATAGCCCAGTTTGGCAGAGTTTAGTTTTGTGAGGGCATACTTGTTACTAGAAACTTGAAGTGCTTGTTGTGTTGTGATACATTATCCAGTACTGTCATTTTATTATTCTGGTTGTTCTTCTGTCCCCTGACTTGATGAATCCTTACTCTGGTAATCAGCACCCCCCCCCCAGGAAATCTAGTTGCACGTAAAAAGAAAAAACAAAAATATGCTTCAGCGTACAGTCAGTTAGTGATTCTAACAGGGCCACTGCTCGGCGCACAGACCCCTTACAGTTTCCCCATCTCCTTCTAATGTAGTTTTACTGGCCACATTGGAATGGGGGAGGGGGTTAGACTCATCCTTTGGGGCTGTTCCAGTACCTTGAGCAGGTATGGGAGAACCAAACACTTTAGCTGCAGAAGTAGTCTGGGTTAAGACACCCCTTGCCAGACATAATACTCCGCCCTCAGATATTTTATCTAGTAGTGAAATTCATAAGAAAAGAAACAGAAGCTTCATCATACAGCTGGTAATCAGATTATAGCTGTTTGCAAGACTGATGCAGTTTTTCTGGTTGAGTGTTCTGCAAACAACTAATTCTGGTAGTTGCATTCCCATGCATAGCTCTAGTACTACATTTGTGAGAGACCTTGCTTTTGTTTTTAGAGAAAGATGAGGAATCTGATGTCGAAATTTATTTTGTAGTGTACCTGCAGTTGGATGATTTTGCTGCATCCTTACCTGCATAGCAGAGGTCTTATATGAATGAAACTGTTTGACTCAGATTTCGAAACATACTTTGAGGTGTGCTTGAATGTGCAGATGCAGTCTCAAGAAATCCTGCTTCTTCTGTTTATTTATTTTTTAAGATGTATATGCTTGGTTACATAACCAGAACTTTTCTAATGATATAATAGCCAACAGTTTGATTGTGCCTGTAAATTCTGAATTGGTGTTTGAGCCACTGTTGCATAGATTTCCAAACATTGGTATGATAGAGGCAAATTAACACAGGTATGTAGGATGTTTCATGTACCAAGTTCTCCCCAAACAAGGTATCATCCTTCAAGTGACAGAGCAAACAAAAATCTCAACCAAACAAATGTCAGTTGTTCAAAAGGAAATGGCTGGAGGATATTTCTTTGAAACCAAACAAGAGGGGTTCCTTTCTCAAAAAAGGATTGATCCCTTCAAAGGAATTATGATTTCGAGTCACAGAGGATCCCTATCCCCCATCCTGCCCTTCCTCCTTTCCTCAGGCTGTCTCTTAACCCTGCAGCCTGGCCAAAAATAATCTGAAATAAATGGGTTCTGAGCGTAATTTGGAGAGGATACACTTGAGAGTGGATAGAAAATCCTTCCACTGAAATTCCCCCACTCCCACCAGACCAGAGAGAGATGCTGCATTACATGGTAAAAACAAGGGTCATAGAACCAATGCCTGCAATATAAAAAGGCAAAAGAAGTTTACTCCAGACTGTTTGTGGTACCAAAAAAAGGAGCACTCCTGTATGCCTGTCCTAGATTTGTCCTTTCTAAATACCTTTGTAAAAGTTCTGAAATTCAAAATCTCACCTTACAGTTGGTCTTAGCATTGCTTCCACACTACTGTTTCAGGGTGATTCTACAACTCAGGGAAGCTTTGCTCCCAATTTCAGGAAATTTTTGAGATTTGTTGTGTCTGGCTTACATTATCAGGTTTTTGGGCTATCTACTGCACCTGAAGTGTTTATAAAATGCCTGGTCCCAGTGGTTGCATATTGCGGAAGTGTAGGCATCCACATTTTTCCTTATTTAGACAATTTGCTGATCTGTGCAGATTCTGCATCCAGGTGCTTGGAGTCCTTTGACAAGGTCACATCTCCTTTCCCACTTGGGCTTCAATTTGAACCTTCAAAAGTCCTTTCTCACATTCTTGTCAATGAATTGTTCTCCTGGAGTGTTGGATAGACGCTGTAAAAAGGATGGCCTTCTTGCAACAAGACAAAGTTCTGACTTATGAGGGCATTTTCTTGGATTTATATGTCCTCGGCAAAACAGTTTTTCAAAATTCTAGGCCTCATGGCATCAGTGATCCTCATGATATCCCCTAACCAGACTATAAATGAGAAAATTGCAATGGCACATGAAGAATTTTTGACGCAGTGCTTTCGTCCCTTGGATTTTCAGGTCCAAGTACTGGGATTTATGAAACAGGAACTGCAGTGGTGGAGGGATCAAATGTCTCTGATTCCAGGACTCCCTTTTTCTCTTCAAACCCCAGTCTAGTCTGTCCAGATATTGCGTGGGGAGCAGTGTCCATGGGAGTTCAAGTGCAAGCTTTGTGAGGTCCTTAAGAAATGCAAAAGCACATGCCTTAAAAGTTCTTCACCACTTATGGAATATGGGTGCTCTTCTAGTGGTGATAGATGATAACACTACTATAATGTGGTACCTGAACAAGCAAAGGGATACAAGGTCATACCTTCTTTGCGGGTTAACAGTAATGTTTCAGGAAATGGCTCTACAGCATTCTTTGACTCTTCAGGCCTTGTACATAACATCAGAGCAAAACACAGTGGCAGACAAACTATGCAGATCCTGGATAGACTCCTACAACTGGGAGCATGATGTAGAGGTCTTCCAGGACTTGATCCAGATGTGGGGAATATCACAAGATCTGTTCACCTCCTTTCAAAACAGACAAATGAAAAAATTCTGTTCCAGACATCCTTGTAACCATGCTTGGAAGACAGACACTGTATCATTGCCATGTTTTGGAGTGTTCTTGTATTTCTATCCTTTGCAGTGATTCACAAAGTACTTTTAAAGATTCAAAAAGAATTACCAAAGATCATTGTGGTTAACCCCCTTTCCGCCCTTGCAAAGTCGGTTCTTCCTTTTAATGGAATTTGACAAGGGAAGTTACCACTGACTGGATCTGCTCCCACAACATCAGGATTTAATGGCACACCCCACCTTAGACCAATTGCAACTGACAGCTTGGATGATTCTATTTTGATACATTTTAGCAAGTTGTTCCATGAGGATGTGATGCAGGTATTTAAGGGGGCAAAAAAAATGCAACTAGAAAATCTTATGTTTACAAGTGGAAGAGGTTTTCTAGTGATAGTTATCCAGTTACAGAGGTCCCAAAAGGGTTCAACCCTTCTGGTGTTGTTATATTTATGAGAGCTATTTAGAGATGGCTTGTCATACGCATCTGTCAAAGTGCATCATGTTATCATCTCAGATTGTTTGCCCATGGATCCCCATTTTTCATCTCTTTTTGTGGTCAAACAGTTCATGAAAGTGTTGCATGTAAAACCTCATTGAAAGCAAGTTCCTCCTCCAGGTGTTGTCAGCTTTGTTCTTGGAAATTTGATCTTATCTCCTTTTGAACCTGCCTGTCAGGCTGATTTATGGTTCACTACTTGGAAGACTGTTTGCTCATTGCTCTGGCATCTGTAAGGGAAGCCTCTAAGCTGCATGCTGTCATGGTGGATCAGCCCTATCTCATTTTTCACAAGGACAGAGTTATGTTACACACTAATCCATCATTCATGTCGGAAGTTGTTTCTGAATTTACCTTGAATCAAGCCATCAATCTTTCAGTGTTCTATCCTGATCCAAAACACAAGGGAGAAAAGATTCTACATACCCTAAAAGTGCACAGTCAGCTTAAGCACTACTTTGACAGAACAAAGCCCTTTAAGAATGCTGAAAAGCTGTTTGTGTGCTGTGTGAGGGCGAAGAAATGTCAACCCATCTCTAAACAAACTGCTGCATGATGGTTGTCATGTGCTGTTATTTTCTGTTACTCCCACCTTGGTAAATCTCCTGTAGGCAAGGTTAAGGCTCACTTGACTGGGGCCTTCTCCTCTTTGATGGTATATTGGAAAGGGCCGGACTGTAGAAGGATTCACAAACTACTACAGACTGGATTTCTTTTCAAGGTAGGACTTGCTAGGACCATTCTCCAGGGGATCCTGGATCCTTATGCTTCCACCTCCTATGTAGGGTAAGCTTTGGGAAAACACCCAAAATGACACTGAGGCAGTAGGAATGATAAAGTATAGTTGCACAAGTCCTACTTACCTGTAACAGTAGATGTCTGAATTCCTCACGGCCTCAGTGACAGCACCCACCATCCCCAAGATTGTGCATAGTTGAGGTGGGTTTCATCCTCTTTGATTCAGTTGTTGTTGAATTTGATTTTTATCTGGTATTGTGATTTGCTGTGAATTTACTCTTGCTAGAAGATTCTGGTTTCAGGTACTTTTCTGTCTTTAAAAGCCTGAATACTCACTTCCTTTGACAGCTGAATGCTTCTGTCTTAGGCTATACTTGGCCAATCAGCTGTCACAGGAAGAGAGAGAAAGGTAAGTCTGAGCTTTTGAAAGCTAGCCAGTACTGAATTGCCTTGGCAGGTAACCCAAAATGCAACTGACGCAGTGAGACATTCAAACATCTACTGTTATAGGCAAGTAGGTCTTACACAACTGCACTTTCCCCATCACCAGGGAAAGGGTCAATGCAGAGAAGTCATCACTTAGCCATCAGGGCAGTTTTTGATTTTTCTTGTTATGCCCTAACTACCGTAATCCATGACAAAGCACAGAGACTTATGACAGGGATGTCCTCTTACTTTCACAATGGACATTCTGGACAAGCAGTCCTCCTCCTACAGCACAGCTGGTGGTCTGTCCAGTCTTCACCAGGGAGATTCTCCCACATAATATGAATTTATGCCACCTTCACCTAACTACATCACACTGTAAGCATTAAACTACTAAAAAGATTCCTAGCTATGGCTCAGCTTCCTGGGATGTACAGTATAAGTGCTTCACCCTTAAGCAGTACTAAAAAAGTACAAACAAGTTAAATGGATAAAGAAAAAATATTGAAAAGTGAAATATGTGAAATAAATATCTAAAAACTACATAACTGTGTCATGGAATGAAATAACTAATAAAATGTGATATGTTAACAGAAACAAGAAACATTAATATATTTCAGTAAATGCAAAATAGTCCAAGTAAATCTTGTGTTCATTTGTAATCACCCAGCTTGTTCAGAGACCTTACAGTAGAAGAAAATTGTTGTACTGTTTGCCAAAAAAATAAATATTAATTACAAATATTCTTGGTTTATTTGTAGAACTTCCAGCCGAAGAAAAAATCCAGTTCTAATGCCAGATTGAAACAGTAGTGGCTAACCGGCATTCAGTCTTACTCCACTGTTGATAGAAGTCAGATCCAATCCAATACATCCACTATTGCTAGATGTCCTATCCAGTCCCGTGCATCCACTATTGATAGATGTCCTATCCAATCCCATGTACAAGTTCATTAGAAACACTGAAGGAACAAATCCAAGATCCCAAATAAGCAAGCAATAATGCCTGAAAGGGTGTGTGTTAATGTGTAATTAACCCTCACCCAGGGGTGTTATGAGGCCCGACTCCACAGGTGGAGGGCCTCTACACCCCTGGAATGGCATTAATTACACATTAACACACACCCTGGAGGGCATTATTGCACTTAGACAATGGGCTCTCTGTAAAATTGTTGTGTTTTACTTATTTTTTAAGTACTACATTATTTTTTTATATATATATTTTTAATATAAAATAGTTCCTCTGCCTACTGTTTCAGACTTGCTGTAGCATATGTTAATGGTGTTGGAGGAAGAATTTTACATCAAATGTATATAAAAATAATATAGTGCTTAAAAGAAGTTATAAGCAAGTGAAACACAGCAATTTTTACAATACAGCCCATTCTTTCTCCCATACATGCATACACAGTCTCTTCTGTTTTCACACACATACATATACACACAGTCTCCTCTGCTTTCATACACACATTCACTCACACAAGATGTCTCACCCTCCTTCTCAATCTCTGTATCTCCTGCTGCTTTTCCATACACACATTCAGTCTCACTGTCTCTCGATTTCTCTAACAGGCAGTCTCCTCTGCTTATATGCATGCATTCACTCACACATCACTCTCGCTTTCTCTCTCCATCTCTCTCTCTGTCTTTCACACACACACACACACACACACACACACACACACACACACACACACACACACACACACACACACACACACAGTCACGCACAGATGCAGACAGAAACATAAACAGACTCTTCTGTTTCATTCAATCAATCTTGCTGTCTCTGTCTTACTCACATACACGCATGCACTCACATATGATGTATTTTTTTATTTTATACTCCTTAAACAGCAAAAGCACTGCTTAGCGAGTGTAAAATAGTGGCTCGCTCATTTGCATTTTCACTGACATGCGCACACACACTCACAGACAGACGCACACGTACCTTTTGTGTTGTCTTCTTTTTTATATTTTGCATTCACTAAACAGCAAAAATGCTGCTTAACAAACATAAAATAATGGTGGCTGTTCTGTTTCCTCAGTCCGAGCTCCACGGCGGCCGTGAAGCAGAATCATTTTTCAGTGGGCATTACTTGTACATTAATACTCTGCTGGAGAACGTTCATTCTCCAATCAGGGTATTGATGTACAGTTTGCCTATTGTGTAAACCAAAGTAATGCACCCACTAGAGAGCAAATGAAAACTCCAGCCTTATTCGATGGCCCTTCTCCAATTGAAAAATAGTTGATCAAAACTCTCACAAACTCTTCAACAAGGTCACCATCACAGTTCTTTTCCATTTAACCTGAGTTCAGATATGTTACAGAATCACATCAGACAATGAGGGAATGCCAAAATGTTACAGTGTAATGGTTAAACACAGAGAACCAGGTACCTAGTACTGCCTGCCTTCGAGTCCAAAATATGAACAATTGTAAGCAGACATATAATGTGCCTTGGTAAGTTACTGCCTTAAGCCACATATTTTTTCTGAACCGAGAAAAAAATCATATTCCCACTCAGGTCACTAAAAACTGCTGTGTATAGTAAAATAGAAACTGTTAGCTCATTGTTGGCAGTCATAGTCCACTGTCTTCAATTTTCAGGTTGTTTTTCAAATAAGAGCACGCGCACACACACACACACACACACACACACACACACACACACACACACACACACACACACACACACACACACACACACACAGAAATCATAAATCACAATATAACCAGGATAACAACATGAGGTAAAATAATTCAGTTTTTGTACATAAATTTTATACCCATCAAATTGCAACAACATACAATTATAAACCAAGAAAATAAAATAGAAAAAAGACAATAAGAAGTAAACTATTTACAGAAGTGCTAAATGCCTTAAAAAGCAGGATTTCAGCTTAACCAAAAAGCAAAAACAAGACAGATAAACATATGACAGTACAAAGCTTGTTGAATTTGTGTGGACAGGGCCGTCGCAAAATTTGGACAGGGGAAATGCATAAAAAGAAGGGATCCAGGTATTCTCACTAAGACCCTTAAGATGTCTTAAATTGTACTCTCAGATTGTACTCTCAGATCTGCATTGGATTGGTCAGTGTAAGGATGGAGGTCTAATATCCAGTATTCCTTTAGCAAGGGGAAACTAT
The DNA here is from genome assembly GCF_019279795.1 of Protopterus annectens. Taxonomy (NCBI): domain Eukaryota; kingdom Metazoa; phylum Chordata; order Ceratodontiformes; family Protopteridae; genus Protopterus; species Protopterus annectens. The sequence continues at coordinate 406,086,946 of NC_056734.1, read as the reverse complement.
CTAGATTTATCATTGAACTGTTCATTTTGAAATTCGGGTTAAGGTGTATAGATTGTAAAGTAAGAAAAGCATTCTTTAAATTCAGTGATTTCATAAGGTTTTGAAAGAGTGTTATATTGTTTCTTAGAGAAGCGTGTATTTTAATTTTTTTCTGAACTGTTTTATCTAGGAAAGGGAGAGCTTTAGGATTAATATTTGCTGATTTAATATATTTATGGTAGAGTTCTAACCAGGGAGGGGATCATTCTCTTCTCTCAGCTTTATGCTCAGCTATTAAAAGAAGTCTGTTGATATTGACAGTGTCATAGAAGAGTTTGAAATCAGGGAGATTTAAACCCCTTTATCTTTAGGGCCTGGAAGCCTTAGATAGGAAATTCTGATTGATTTAGGAGACCAGATACATTTAGCTAAGGAGGAATGAATTTTTTTTAAAGAAATTTATGTGATATCTGTGTAGTTTTAAATCTGTATAATAACCTAGGTAGTATATTAATTTTAATGATCACTACTTTGGACAGAAAGGGAAGTTGGAGTTTATCCCATCTAATATAGCCTTGCCTTATGGTTGACCAAAGAGAAGTAATGTTGTTTGAGGTGTTTGGCATTGGGTTATGTTTAAGTAAGATTCCCAAATATTTCAAAGAGTGAGATACTTAAATGTCGGTCAGAAGGGGATAAAGAAACAGCAGATTGGGTGAGTTAATCGGGAAGAATATGGATTTATCAAGGTTTAGTTTATAATTAGAGAATTTTGAAAAAGTATCTATTGAGCTAAGGATTTTTGGAATATCTGAACTTGGCATTGTAAAGTATAGATTTAGATCTGCAAAGCCTGATAGAAGAATTTTAGTTTTAAATAACGTTGGTGATTGAAAGGCTTTTTGTGCAATAAGCAAGAACAGTGGTTCAATATACAAATTAAATAGATGCGAGGAAAAGGGACAACCTTGACATGTCCCATTTTTTTATATTTATCTTGTTTGAGGTAGTTTTATTTATAGGATGTATAGGCATTGGTGTATAGTATTTTGACAGTACGAATAAATGTTTGGAGAAGGCCAAAATAAGGAAGCAACAGGAGGAGAAAGTTTAGATTAAGTCTATCAAAGGCTTTGGAAGCATCTACAGCTAATGCAAAAGCAGGGCTTTGGCTTATGTTAGCTAGTTTTAGTAGGGCATCCAATGTTAAAGTATTATCACATGTCTTTCGAAATTGAGTACAGCCTGATTGCCCAGAGGAAATAATATAGGGAATAATGGGTTTTAATGTATTGGCTAATATTAAGGAAAATAATTTTAGATCCAAGTTAATCAAGGATATGGGCCTGTAGCTTTCCGTGAGTGTAGGATCAGCATTTTCTTTAAGTATAAGTACAGTTTTGGCAACATTGAAGTGGATATATGAAATAGAGTTATCAATAAAGGAGTTGTATAGAAGTAGGAGTATTTTTGAGATGTTTAAGCAGAAGGTCTTATAAAACTCAGCAGTAAAGCCATCAGGGCCTGGTGCCTTGTTAGCTTTCAAGTTTTTAATTGCACAAACAACTTCCTGAAGTGTGATGGGGGATGCAATATGTTTTTGATGGGCTTCTTCTATTTTAGAGAAGTTTAATTGGCTTCTATTTTAGAGAAGTTTAATTGGTTCAAGAATTTAATAGTGTCTTGTTCCGAGGCCTGGAGTGAATGGTCACCATATATTTGAGTGTATAGTTCTTCAAAAAAACTGAACAATATCCTTATTGGTAGAGAGGGTCTTACTCTGGTATATTATTTCAGAAATAATAGGGGATGATTTATCATGGTTGATTAATTTTGCTAGTAATTTAGAAGGGGTATGAGGCCATTCCAAAAGAGTTGCTATGGTTTTGGTTTCATAAAAATCTAGTTGTCTTGCTTTGAGTAAGTACAATTCTTTCTGAAGCCTGTATAACTGATTTTTAATCTCATGGGAGAAATTTATTTGTAGACCCTTTTCTAGCTTTGCGATCTTAGATTTAATTTTCTACTGATTTGAGGATTCGGGATGCTTTGTTAACGAGAAAGCCATGAATTTGAGCTTTGGTGGAAGCCCATTCAATATCCAGGGGGAGTTGGGAATCAGAGGATTCATTTAAGAAGGTTTCTAGTAAGATATGAATTTCTTCTATAATGGCCTCTTTTTTTCAAAATATTAGGGTTCGGAGTCCAATTATAACCGCTGTCCCAGGGGCAAAACTTATCAGGCCTATTAATAATAAGATAAATTTTCAAGTGATCTGAGAAGAATCTAGGTTCAGTCTCAAAATTTATATTTGGTTGAAGAAAGATGTCAGAAATTAGGGAAAAAATCAAACCTGGACCAGCCTGTATGACACTGGGAGTAAAAGGCATATTTGTCTAGGGTTTTGGATTTCTTCTGGAAAATGTATGGGTCGAATAACCCGAAATCGCTTTTTAAATCTGAACACGCCAAAATAGCTTGTTTGTTAAATGTTTTTTTAGGTGTAGCTCTGTCTGTCAAGGGGTCTTGGTAAGAATTCCACCCCACCCACCAATAAGTAGGTAGTAATTTTGGAATTGGGTTAGGGTTTTGTAAACTGATATAATGAAGTCTTGTATATTAGCGCAGGGAGCATACAAGTTCAGTAGTAAGATAGGTCCATCAAAAGGAGGAAGAGTGAAAGTTATATAACACCATCTGCCCTCAGGATCTATACCATGTTGTAGTATTTTGCCTTGAAAGCTACACCCAACCTATTAGAATCTTTACCAGCTGCAGCAATTGTTTCAATCCATTTTTTCTTCATAAACTGTGACCATCGTTCCTTAAGCATATGTGTTTCTTGTACTAATATTATTTTAGTCCTTGATTTAAAAACAAGGTGAAAAAAGTTTCCTTTTCTTATCCGCCTGGATCCCTTTCACATTCCATGGGTCAAATACCCACATTAAGTAAAGTCAGAAGGGGATGAAGGAAAGGTAAACTAGGGTGTATAACATTGTTATTGTAGTTTTTTACTGAAGTTATGACGGACCCTTACTTCACTGGGTGGCAAATAGCACTCATCTCTTCCTACTCCCAACCTATGCCTAATCACTAATCTACTGGGCCTAGAAGAGACAAAAGAGTGATATGAAGGAGACATAAAATGAATGTTTGTAAAGTGATTGGAGAACAGTTTGTCTCCCTTGCTTGTGGTTAAAATAAGGTTATCCAATCTAAAATTGTACCTTGGGCAGAAAATGACTAACTTATCTTACTACTGCACATCCTCTCCCTAGTATGCAGCTTTTTATTTGATTTATATCTTGATACAGAGCTAAACAAGCAAGTAGTTAAATGAACTGTAAAGGTTGAAGGGGATATCCACAAAGTTATATCATGCAGTCCTAATATTAATAGTAAGAGGACTCCCAACAGTTATTGCTTATGAACTGATTAAAACTAACAATGCAACTTGTAGATATGTAGAAAATAAAGTTTCACCTCAATGAAATGGCAACTAGTATTTGCAAGCCTAGAGTGAAGTATATCAACAAATACATCATTTTAGTTAATATACTAATATCAAGGGATGAGTCTATAGCCATATTTTGTAGGTTCTGCTGTTGTATTCTATGTAACTAAGCATTTGACAAAGAAGGGCAGCCACAGACCATTGTAGAGATATTTGTTAAGGAAGTGCACTAGCATGTTATGAAATCATACTTGTGTATATGGTTCTTTTCCCTTTCATGAACATAACATTTCTCCAGCTTTATTCCCTGGTGGTATCTGCCATTCTATTTGTCAAAATGACTCCGATGTAAGCCTTCCTAACCAAGTGATCATTACACACTAGAACTTGTAACAATTTTAAGAGATTTTTGTTTTTTGTCATTGACAAGGTACCATTCAATAAACATAAAGGTGGAGATGACAAAACGTTGTTAGAAGCAAAAGAATGTTTATGGCAACTCAGGCTTAATGCCTGTAAACAGCCAGGTTTGAATGAACAAATTGCTATTTCTAGCGTATTAAAACTAAGATCACAGTTTATATGAATTTTGTTTTCATTCAAAATATTTTTTGTTGTTTGTGTCAATGTTGGTCTATGCTATTTTCGATAATTACTAGTATTTATACATTTAGAAACTAACAATTTTATAGGAAACATATATATATTTTTAACATTTACAGTATTTTTTATATTTATTTACTGTTACAATATATTTTATTGTTTAAACTTATATTTATTAATATTTATATAATGAATTATTATATTTACTGATATATTTATATATAATTTTTTATATATTTATTATAAATATATTTATTTATGCATTTTACTATGAGAAATTTTTACATATTTTAATAAAGCATTCTATCTCATCAACACACTACCTTTTTAAGTCAATTCACAAAGTTAGAATATTTAGTATTTTATATCTTTTATTCCATGGATCTTTTTATATTAAATCACTGAGTGTTTTAAACATCAAACTTACAATTATATTTACTACATTGCAGTATTACTTCAAGTTTATTCAAGTCTTGCTTAGTAACATTTGATTGTTCATTGTTCATTGTACCTTTAACATGATGCTTTTTTGACCTTCTTACCATCAGCTAATTGACTGATTAATTGCTAATTGAATTACCAAAAGTTGTATATAAGGGATGACAAAGTTATTTATTTTGTACTCTGATGATTCCCCATTCGAGTGGGTGAAAGCGCTTAGTATCTTGGATTGTGGAGCTATTTTATCCTTTTTCCGTTTGTGATCTGGTACATGTTCAATAAAGGTTTTGAGAAGAATTCCAGGACTCAAGGTTTGCTGAATTTAGATCATTACACAAAAAACATAACATATTTGTGATATCTGCTACGCAATATAATGGGAAGAAAATTAGAAACCATAGCCTGCCAGTAAATCAGTATTGACAGTTGCGGCTAGCACGTTTAACAGAACACCTAAGTATACATATCTCCACTTGAGCATTAGAAACATTTTAGGTAGGAAGTGTATATCAAACATCTCATATGGTTGGCAGATCAGTGGAGTCTTTTAAAATTACCCTCCACCATCAAATAACTCTCAGCACCATAAAGTTAGCATCACAATCACCAAACAAAGAAGCAATTAAATAATAAAGGGAAGGGTATTTGCCATTCATCTCTGATATATTTAATAAAACATTTAAACAAGTAAAAGGATGCAACCCTAAACATTTCGAGGATGAGTAAAGGTAGCAGGCGAATCCATTCAGGAACCGTCTCTTAGACTTACAGTTACCGTTTGTTTTGTATATTAAAGTTGTATAGTTTCCAGGAAAACATCCTTTCAAGTTTTGATATACTCACCTTAGTGTTTCTACTGCTCTCCATCCTTTTATAAAAAGTTTGTATCAGCAAAGATAGCATAGGGCCATTACTTCCTTGGATAGAGAGCTGTTCCTTCTCCACAAAGCTAGCGAGATGGTTGTTTCTGACCCCAAAATAGGAGGAAAGGACAGGATGTGACTGGAAAGCTGTAGCATTTACGTCTGCTCACGCCTGGTTAGGTGGAAACCAACTCTAGCTCCACCTTAGGACCTCCATGTCTAAGGGAGCTGTTCTCTCAGGTCAACCTTTAGACCTTCTTTAAAACTTGGTCCGTGCAACTAAAAAATGAAAAGAAAACACACCCGCTGGAGAAAACAAAGGGGATCAGGACACTAAGGCAAAGCACATGTTGAAACCAAACCACGTCAGAGAAGTGACAACGATCAGCGGCTGGACTTCATCTCTGATGGCAACTCATGAAATGCCTCTAAGAAAGTGGATCTTGCTTCTTTAATCGGGGATACTGAGTATTTGCTCCCCCAAGTTGAAAGAACAAGGTATTGGGGTATTTCATTTGGAACCTAATATTTTTAGCTATGAGGAAAGCACAGAAAGGGGAGAGTGATTGGCGAGCCTGTTTTTTGGTGGCGGCAAGTCCTGGGAGAAGGAGATAGTATTACCATTGCAGGAGAAAGGGTTCTTCTTTCTTGCGGCAACTAGTGTTTTAGTGAGATCCTGGTAGTTCAATAGTTTAACATACACAGGTCTTGGGCGATTTATTGTTTGTGAGACACTGGCCGCTCAGTGTGCTCTCTCTCTCTTACAATTTGTTTAGCTTCAATCGTATTTCCAAGAACAGCAGAAAATATTTGTCGATCGTGTTTAAGAGGTTGGTATGCAGGATATGCTCAGGGATAGCCCGGATTATAATGTTATTGCATCAGATACCTTGGCCTGTAAGTCATGTATGGGTTGTAGATTGCTTTCGGTATCCTTTTCTACCTGGCTTATTTTATTTTTATTATCAAAGATCCTTGCTTCTGTTTTCTCCATCCTAGTTAAGAGTTGATTAAGCAAGCCACCAAAAGATTGGAATTGTTTGAAGAGGTCTTGAATGGCTTGCTGTATCGGGTTTCGTGCAGATTTCAGGTCATCTAAATTTGTCGCTTGATCTGACTTTGATTTCCCGGTTATTTTAGAGGTATCTTGCTGCCTAGTAGTTCTAGCTTTCTTAGTAATGTTTTCTTTTTCTGGTGAGGCAACCATTGAAAATTTTAGTTTTGTGGTATGTGTTTCCATCCCCATTTCTTCATTTGACATCCTTGCAGAAGTCTGGAGTTATACCTGTAGTAATTGAGTATCAGGCCAGTAGTGCCTTGTGGCTGTAAGACTGCTGTTTGGAGATTTGTAATCCAACTGGATCGGCTTCTGTTCAACTAGCCAGGATAATTTTAAGCATAAGCACAGATTGGTCTTGAAGATTTAAGTAGTTAGAAGTGATTATTAAGTTATTTCAAGTCAGGCATCATATAATCATGATTTTCCTCAGTAGTATGCTACAGCTCAGCAGCAACAGTACCTATAGGGTAGTAGCCATCTTGAAACCTCCAATTTTCAGTTTTTTGGGCTTTGCTCAGAGTTCATCAATGTATGTGACAATTTCATCACTTTGTTTGCAGGACATAATTAACTTTTCTGAATTATGGGAAACAGCTGCAGTGACTTGTATATCCAAGAAGAGTTTTTCACAACATGCAGAATTAAGACAAACCTGTCTTACAGCTCTTTTCCCATCTAAATACTAGAAAGAACACTGTCATATCAAACTGAAGTCCTTAGATAAGTAGGGGATGTATGTACCTATTTTTAGTACATTAACAAGGATGGTGAGCTGGTACAGAACCCTGTTCATCTACTACTATAGGCCAGGTGGCTACACAAGACTAACATATAATGATGCATATACAAGATAAATAAGTAATAGTGTTTGAAACAACAACATACTAAAACAATGCACAAGTAAAAGATATAATTATGACATAATTAAACACAGTGCAGATAAAATGTGAACAATGTTATAAACAAAGTAAATGTAAAGATGTGAAACATAATAGATTCAGACATCTTTACTGCATATACTAGAAAGTATCTGTGTAAGAACTGAGGGAATGTTATAAGCAGTTATCTTTGAAACACATACATTTATTTATGTATGCATTTACCTCTAATTAAGAACCACTCTTGGTAGGGTGCTCTCAGTCATGCCCTCTGTACACACTGCTAGCTTCCTTAGAACAATGGATGCTTACAGTGTGAAGTTGTCAGCACTGAGCTTTCAAAAACATTTGATTTTGTGCAGTACCAGAAAATCTTTGAGTTTATGCTACATGATGTTGGAAATACCAAGTTAAAACCGTTACCTGCATCATTGTTCCTACAAGGGTACTGGTTAGCATCTCTCAACCACTGGGTTTCCACAGAGATTTTTGCTGAGACCACTCCTGTTTTTAACTATTGTTAATGCACTGTCTTGCTCTTTCCAATACTTGGACCACATTCTTTATGCTGATTACCTGCCTTAGATGTTGTTCAGATAAATCTCCCAATATCATCTTCCAAGTGACTTTGCTGATTACGATTAAAGGACCCAAGTAATTTGCAGATAAGGGACTTCATGCTGTGAACTATTAAAATCCAAGGCCATGATTTTGGGACTATAAAAAGACTTGGTAAAGTACTATTAAGTTAGACTGTTGCTTCCTTTCTTTTTTTTGGGGGGGGGGGGGCACTTTAAACAAAGGTATATAGAATAAATACTACAGTGTATGGCTTAACCCACACTTGTACTACCCTACATACTGAGAAGGTGGTAACCAAAGGAAGTACTCTGCTGAGGACCTGTCAAAAATTGAGTGACCTATTGGCCAAGAAGAGGCAGGAATGATACTCTAATACGCTTTAAAAACTTGAGGTCTTGTATCTGCTTTAAAAACTTGGTCTTACTTAGCAGCAACCATCTCTGTAGAAGCCAAAACCTCAGGAACCAGTGATTACTGTCTGTTTTTTTCCTTATCTCTGTAATAAAACAAAAAAATCTCTTGTTTTCCCACTTTACTGAACTAGAGTAGTCCAGTTTCAGAGTTGCTGATCCCTGGGCTTTGTTTTTAGTTCCTGTTACTGATCCATTGCCTTATTAGGAAGGAGGGAAGTTTCTTTGCTTACCAGTGGGAGTGGGAAGCACTGAGCGGCCTTTTTGTCCGATTTGGTGAAGTTTCAGCCAGAAACTAGTAGTCCATTGGTCGTTTTGGGCCAATTCCTAGCTCCCTTCAGCCCCCTGCTATAAAACACACTAAACTGTACTGCTGATCTAACCAGCATATCCTATAACTGAAAAGTTCATCTCTACTTGATTCCCAAGTAGACTATTCTCTATCTGTAAAGCCTAGCACTTACTCCTACAGTACTTGCACCTTGATAAAGCACTCTTATTATAGATAGTACCCCACCAGCCCAAAACCCACTTCCCCGGAGTCCTTTGAAAGTTCTTTATCTACTACTTCTAGTATGTCGAGGGATCAGTTGCTAGTGTCCTCTCCAGCTCAACTGGTGAACCTGGGAATATTGAGGCAATGTTACAATTGCCTCATGTACACAGACAATCCTCTCCTTCTCCCACAAAACACAAATACATGCGAGAGATGCAACTATATGGCCAAACTGGAGGCTGAGCTCTCTCAACATAGGACTGGCAAGACCAGACAGGAGGAGAAGGCAACCACACACAATACATACCCAGTCACACATGGTACCATCACAACTTCAAATCATACACACACTCACACAAAGACATACTCGGAGGCTCTGGTCAAACATTTACCAAAACAGCAGAGGCCACCAAAGCAGACACCCAAACAACTACCACCTCACGACCCAACACATGCAACACATAGACCACACAGTCAGAGTGTCAAACAGTCACAGCCCTTAAGGCCAAACAAAATGCCAGACACACTTGTCATTGGTGATTCCATAGTCAGACACACTGACGTCCCGCTCACCAGACTGAGTAAGGAGAAGGTCACAGTAAGCTGCCTGTCGGGCGCTAGAATCCGCCACATAACGCAAGCACTCAGGTCTCTCAACAGCAGGTACAAGTGCGACTCAGTCATTGTCCACGGTGGTGTCAACGACCTGGGACGTACCTCCTTGGACGACATGAGAGGGGACGGCGAGGAGCTCTCTGATTATGTAGCCCAGGCAGGTATGACCCTGACCTTGAGCAGTATCCTACCTTCACCTAGAATGATGCCACAATACAGTGATAAGATGATCAGCTTTAATAATTGGCTTAAATTCTGGTGTCATTCAAAGGGGATCCAATGTCTGTCTGCCTGGGATGACATGCTGGACAAGCCACGCTGCTTCGCAAGGGACGGCTTGCACCTGTCACCCTGGGCTTCCGGATATTGGCAAAGGCTCTTGCCACCCCATAGTGCCTTTTAGGCAAGGCTCAAATTCTAAACCTACCACCCTAGAACACCAAAAAGGAAAAAACTAAGGGTAATGCTGCTCAATGCCAGAAGTCTCAATCTCAAGATGCACGCACTCGAGGCCCTTCTCAATATGGAGAACATCGATGTCTGTGCTGTGACAGAAACCTGGTTCAAGGCTCCTGAGAGCACCCCAGCACTAACAGGTTTCACCTCATATCATACGTTCCGGCCCCAAAATCCGGACAACACCAAGAAAGGAGGGGGTGTCCATATTCATAAAGGACACCCACACCTCAAGGTTGGTGGCAACGCACGATGCATCGGAGACCATCCAGGTGCAATTAACCATAGGCAAGACTGCTCTGCAATTTGTAGCATGTTACAGGCCACCCTCTCAAACTCAGGAACCTCACATGGCCTTCCTGAAAACATTGGAGGGGATAAATGTATCTCCAAACACCATCATACTAGGTGACTTCAACTACCCTAATATAGACTGGGAACACTACTCAAGCCCCACTCTAACCCAAAGATTCCTGGAGTTCATAAACTCAAATGCCATGGAACAACTAGTCACCATCCCCACAAGAGGTGAAAACATACTTGATCTCATCATCACGAACATGGGATCAAAATGTTCAACACCGAAGTATACCCTCACTGGTGAGATCAGATCATAAACTAATCTCGCTGGAGGTCCTCATCCCGCCCCACCTGAAACAAAAAGACCACAGTGAAAAACTTCTCAAAAGCCGATTTCACACTTCTAAAACTAGTGTGGTCTCCTTTAAGGCCCCTGAGCCAGTGGTAAACATTACTCAAACCGCTGAATCACTTACAAATGCCTTCTACCAGCACCTACAGGACTGCATGGATCAGGCAATCCCAAACAAAACTAAGACTCTCTGTACCAAAGGCAAGCGTCCAGTCTGGTGGACCCCAGCCATAAACAAGCTCTACAACAAAAGGAGGAAGCTACTACAAGATAGAGCAAAATCCTTGAAAGTTAAGACACCTTTGATCATTATAAGTAAAAAACTAAGAGCTCTCATAAAATCATCCAAGGCAAATTTTGAGAGAAAAATCGCCAAGGACTCTAAAGACAATCATAAGGCCTTCTTTAGCTATGTTAGAAACCTAGGAGGAAACTCCCAGATATGCTCAGAATTAGTTCAAAATGATGTGAAAATTACTGAACCTACACACATTGCTAACATACTGGCTGACAGGTTCAGTGCAAACTTCTCCCCCCTCCCCAAAAGGAGAGATATCTATTCCAGAGGATTGTAGCCCCCAAACATCTCCAACGCCCAGGTGAGAACTGCCCTCACTAAGGCAAAAACACAGCATCCATGGGACCGGATGGTGTCCCCGGCTGTGTGCTTCATGAACTCAACGAGGAATTAAACCCACAGTTAGGACAGCTGTTTAATCTTAGCCTCACCTCAGGATACGCCAAGGAGTGGCGCACGGCGACTGTGGTCCCACTTCATAAGGGCGGTGCCTCCACAGACCCTGGAAATTACCACCCCATTAGCTTGACAAGCCTTATCTGCAAAGCCATGGAGAGGATCATAATGGAACTCATAAATAAAGACATAGGGAACTTGCAGACTTTGGATCCAACCCAGTTTGGCTTTGTCAAAGGCAGATCCTGCATCTTAAACTTGGTTGACTTTTCGAGACAGTCACCAAGGCCATTGATGAGGGAAAGGCAGTCCATACAGCCTACCTCGACCTGGCAAAGGCCTTCACACAATACCCCACTCAGGTATCATCGAAAAACTCATCAGCTTGAATGTAAACCCATACATCACAAGATGGGTTGCAAACTGGCTAAGCGACAGAACCCACAGGGTCAGAGTTGCTGGAGCCATGTCAGACTCAAAGCCTGTCACAAGTGGTGTCCCACAGGGCTCAGTCCTGGGTCCACTCTTGTTCGGCATCTACTTTTCTGAAGTACAAGCAAACACAGGAGGGTTATGGCTGACAAAGTTTGCAGATGACTGCAAACTGGGCCATAGTCGAAAACACATCTGACACAGATATCCTCCAGAAGGGCCTCACAGAAATGGATAACTGGTGCCAGAGTCATGGCCTGAAGTTAAACGCCAAAAATGCATAGTCATACCCTTCGGGAAAAACAAGGTTACCCCTAGCTACCATATAGGTGACAATCCACTGAGCACAGAAAAGTCATCAGGGATCTGGGGACCCAAGTTGACAGTAGTCTTCGTTTGACACTCATGTTGCTAAAGTAGTTAGGAAAACCTTCTATATCGCCCACCTGATCATGAAGGGATTCACATCTAGATCAAGGGAGGTCATCGTCCCCTGTACTCATCACTCATTAGACCTATGATTGAGTACAATGCCCGTTCGAATGTATCTGACCAGACACCTGATGCAGCTTGAAAGGCCCCAAAAGTTCCTCACCAAAAGGATAAAGGGTCTCAAAAATATGTCTTATGCTGCCCGACTGAAAGAACTCCAGCTTTATTCAGTCTCATACCGCTTGTTCAGAGGTGACCTGTGCCTGACATATAAGGCCATGTCAAACCCAGATTTGATGAATATGCTTCACCGCAAAAATCTAGATCCCTCAGAACCACAAGGGCGGAGACTTAAACCTTGACACGGTTATAAATAGAACGTGCTGGAGGGACAGATTCATCACCCAGAGACTCCCTATGCTGTGGAACAAAATCCCGGTACATGTGAGGCAGAGCACCTCGCTGGCCTTGTTCAAGAGGAATCTTGACCAATGGATGGGAGATCGCAGATATACCCCAGGGATTACTTCAGTGTCACTGCTTGACAGAGGCACAGAAAAATGATAGGCATAGTTTTTATTCAAACTAAAGGGGTGGCGAAAGCCACATAACTATGGGCTAGGCTTATAAATGCCCTTGGGCAGATAGCCTAGTATGAACCTATGAACCTATGAACCTATTAGGTTGCTTTCTTATTTGCTCTTACTGAAATTCCCATGATTCCTGTGCATGCATCAGCTTGTAGTAAATCTCTCTGAAGTAACATTTTTCATCTACACATGAAGAATTATGTCACCCACACCCTAAGCTACTTACATAGAATAACTCCGAGACTGCAAAATCTGAGAGAGAGCAGGGGTAAACCGTCCAAACTGTGTATAAAACAAAATAAATGACTGTATCCTTCATGTGTGATTTTGTTTTTATTTTAAACATAAAATTGAATAAATGGGATGGGTGATGAAACAGAATGGCTATCATCTGGTTGTCCTTCATTTAGATTGTCTTCTTCCCTTTATGGTAAGCCCTAACTGTCATTACTGTCAAATTCCAACATCTTCTGGTTTTATTTATCTGTCTTGCCTTTCTCCTTAACAACTTTTCACCCCTACTGCGCACACACACACACACACACACACACACACACACACACACACACACACACACACACACACACACACACACACTCACTGAGCACAGTATTTCTTGAGCAAGGTCTCTTTTCTGTTCTGTTCCCTTTATCTGTTGCACACCTTCCTTTCTTTACAACTGAAATAAAGGGCAGCTCTGTGTCATAACTGCATGGGGTGGGACAGCTACAGTCTTCTGTGAGATCTCTTATCTGTCATGCTCCCACTGTCTGTTGCACACCATAATCTTTCAATACACAAGGCCAACGAAGTGCAGCCTTCTGTAAAATTTACAAGGAACGTGACAGCTTCATTCTCCAGTGAAGCAAGAGATTGACTTATTTCTGATGTGTTCACTATTGACTTATTTCTGATGTGTTCACTGAAGTATCTGACCCCGTAGGTCTCCTGGTAATGAACAGTTAATGTGTTAAACCTCTCACGTATTTCTTAACTGTTTAGCATCACAGGAGTGTACACACACACACACACACACACACACACACACACACACACACACACACACACACACACACACACACACTATAAAAACATTCCCTACAGCTTTCTGCCTGCATAATCCCAGCCCTTCTCCAGTAATTTGCTACTAAATCTTTGTACTGTAAGCAAGCCAACAACCCAGAGATATAGGTCGCGCTTCCTTGCTCAACCTCTGAATTAGCTGCCCATTTCATATTTCTAGGAAAACTATGTTAACACTGTGGAAGGCTTTTGCCTTTTATACCACTGTCTTTAGTGTTACTCTCTTACGTAGCTGGTATGCTGTGTCAGTTCATCACTTGCCTCAAAGCTTTCCACAAAAAAAGTCCTTTAAGCTAAGAACTCACATTCTGGCCACACCCTACAAACTCCTAAAACCAAGCTACTTTTTAGAAACCACACATCCTCAATTCAAACACCTAAACTACAAAATTCTCTCCTTCATTGTCTAAAAGAACTATCCTCTTACTCCAGCGAAAAACACACCTCCATAAACAATCCCGGTATAACTGCTTGCATGCTGGCCACATAACCTAACTATTTTACTCTTTTCACTCATACCTTCACCTCACTCATCCTCCTCTACCTCAGCTCAAGAAATAAGGATATAGTGACTAGAATTCTTGTTTGTTTGTATCTTTCGGCTTTTCCCGGTTAGGGGTCGCCACAGCGGAACTCCAGTCCGCTAATGATTGGCAGTTAATTTTTACGTACCGGCTTGCCAGGCCTGACGCACAACCTTCAACGAAGGTACGCCCATTCATGCATGTCTCCACGCAGAAGACGCTTTAGCTGAGAATCGAACCGGACAGCGTCTTACTGTGAGGCGACAACGCTACCGCAGCACCACCACCGCGGGTAGTGACTAGAATTCTTGTAAATACCGTTAATAACCACTCTACCTGCTCTCTCTCTCTCTCTCTCTCTCTCTGTGACATGAATTTGAAAACTAGGTACATCTCCCAATTATAACCTCCATGCAAATACTGTATAGCTCATTATTCTCTGTGTCAAATGTGCTTTATTTTCTTACGTGTATGGAGCTTTTACTTATTACTGAAAGTGTTTTTGTGATTCACTGTACTCACCTGGGCTGTGCCTGAAATTGGTGCAGTGAAGCCATTGCACTACCCTGGTGAACAGGCTTAAATAAAATTGCAAGTAGGGAAGGACAAGATCTGAAGGCTATCAGTGCACATTGTAAAGAAAGAATAGTTGTGTAAAATCTTACCATAACCCTAGATGTCCTTCTCTTCCATGTTGCAGTATTCTTGTTGCAGGATTTCCTGCCCTCTGGCGACTCGTACGTCAGCTCCTATACAAAAGCTTCAGCTTGGCTGTTGCAGCTGAGTGGGACATCACACGTAGGGCCGTAAACCAGGGGTCATAAGTGTGACATCTACACGCACAGTCCTCAGAACTTGAAGCTCAGCAGACAGAGTAGAAGGCCCAGCAGGAGGAGGTGCCAGTGGTGTCAGGTATGGGACCCTGGGGTCCATCTGTAGTACATATAGGTCCAGGGTGACAGGTGTATGGGATTAGGACCTATAGACATGCTGGGACAAAAGGAGAATGATGAAGGGGTTATTGGTGGGTAGGAAGGAATACTGCAGTATGGAAGAGAAGGACATCTATGGTTATGGTAAGATTTTACACAACTATTCTATGTCCTTCTATTCCTATGTTGCAGTATTCTTGTTTATGGAAGAGTACCACAACCTAGCTGGAAGAAAGGGTGGCGGATAAAGAAGAAGACTCTAAAAACCCCTGTAGGATTGCCCTGGCAAATCCTGCATGTGCTCTGGAGACCTGGTCTAATTTGTAGTGTTTGGTGAAAGTGTGGATAGTGGACCATGTGGCTGCTTCCATAATGGATGACATGTCCAGACCTTTTAGGAAAGCCTTGGAGGCGGCCATTGCCCTGGTGGAATGGGCTTTTACTCCCACTGGGGGATTTTTTTCCATGGTGGGAGTAACAAAGACAGATGGCTTTCCTGATCCAACATGCAATGGTTTGTTTGGAGACTGCCTTGTCCAATGCCTGGGATGGAAGGAAACAGAGTTGTTTGGATTTCCTAATAGATTTTGTTTTGTCTAGGTAAAATCTTAGTTGTCTGTGTACATCCAGGAAGTGAAGTATCCTCTCACCTTCATTGGTGGGTGAGGGAACGAAGGTGGGAAGGTGGATAGATTGGCTTAATGACAAATCGTTGACCACCTTGAGCATGAAGGAGGGGTTAGTTCTCAGGGTTACCCTGTCTTTGTGGAACGTAGTATAGGGAGGGCAAGCCATTAAGGCTTGTAGTTCTGAAACCCTTCTGGCTGAGGTTATAGCCACTAGTAGAACTGTTTTCCATGTACACATCTGAAGGGTAGCTGTCCCAGCAGTTTTGAATGCGTGTTGGGTGAGCTTTTCCAGGATGACGTTAAGGTCCCAGGGTGGAGGGCTAGGCTTTCTTGGAGGTCTAATGCATAACACCCCTTTTAGGAAGTGTTTTAGTTCAAGCCTGGCTAGCAAGGGAGGGTCTAGTGGCAGGCAGGCTGATATAGCGGAAAGGTGTACTTTCACCGAAGAATAGGAAAGTCCACTTTTTATTAGTTGACACACATAAGTAAGAACTGTGGGGGGGTCAGCAATGCAAGGGTCCCTTCCCTTGTCTGGACACCATTTAGTAAATCTTTCCCATTTAGCTAGGTATGATTTTCTTGTAGTAGGTTTCCTGGCCTCCCTCAGGAATGAAAGCATGTCCTATGAGTAGTGGTGTCTGAATGGGATCAAAAGTTTATCACCCACAGTGTCAGGGACAACGTCTGCAAGTGTGGGTGGACAAGAGTTCCCTTTTCTCGTGTCAGAAGGTCCACCTTATAGGGTAACTTTTAGTGATTGCCCTTGGCTAGATTGTGAAGTAGGGGAAACCAGTGCTGCCTTGGCCAGTAGGGAGTCACTAACAAGACTTTTTGTCTTGTCTCTCATGATTTTCAGGAGGACTTCTGAACCAGTGGGAAGGGGGGAAGGCATAAAGAAACTTCCCCTTCCAAGAGATGTTGAAAGCATCTACCCTCCATGCTAGAGGGGAGTAGGTCTTTGAGCAGAAGGTCTGCAGTTGCCTGTTCTGGGGAGAAGTGAACTCTATTTGAGGAGTGCCTCACCGGCAGACAGTGTCTAAGAAGACAGTCCTGTCCAGCATCCATTCGTGTTGTGGAGAGGATGTCCTACTTAGAAGGTCTGCTTGTTTGTTGTTCTGCGAGGGAATGTAGGTTGCCTGCAGGGACAAGTTGCGGTGAGAGGCTAGATCCCATATCAGTAGGGTTAGTCTGCACAGCTGATATGCTTTTGTTCCTGTTTGTTGAGGTACCACATTACTGTGGTGTTGTCTGTTACTATTTGAAGATAACCTGGTAGAAGCAGAGGAGTGAAGGTTTTTAGAGCTAAGAAGATTGCTGTCATTTCTGTCACATTGGTGTGTTTGGCCTTCAAGGAAGGGTGTCAGGTTGCTTGCACCCTGTTAAGATGCCATGGTGGCTCCCCACCCTGAATCTGAGGCATCTGTATGCCTTATCTGGTTTGGGGGGGTGGGCTGGAGGGGAAGCCCTGGGTTTAACTGGACTTGTTGGATCCACCAGCTGATCTCTTTGTTTAGACAGGAAAGGAGGGGGATTTCTTGCTTCGGGAGATTCTGGTGCTGGGATCAAATGTTTTTTAGGTACCACTGTAGCTTGCGAATATGCATTCTGGCATGTAGGAGCATAGGTATGGTGGCTGCCATTCATCCCAGGATTCATAGGAATTGCCTTGCAGTTATTACCTGTGCCTGTAGCAGGGCTTTGAAGTGGGAGGTCAGGGAGTTGACCTTGTCTTGGGGAAGAAAAGCCTTCATTTTGTCCGTTCAGATTCTGCAACCCAGGAAAATCTTGTCTTGTTCTGGGTGCAAGGAAGACTTTGGAAGGTTGAGGATGAATCCTATATTTTGTAGAAGGGACATGGTGAAGTGCAGATGAGTTGAAAGGGTATCTTTGCACTCTGCAAGGATCAGGATGTCATCTAAGTAGGGGTAAATTTGAATTCCCTGTGTTCTGCAAAAGGCAATGGCTGGGGCAGGCATTTTGTGAACACTCGGGGGGCAGTGGACAAACCAAAGGGCAAAGTAGTAAATTGGAAATGAGAAGAGGGCCCAGAGAAATGCAGAAATCTTCTGTGGGAAGGTCTGATGGGTATGCATAAGTAGGCCTCTTTTAGGTCCAAGTTGGCCATGAATGCCTTGGTTGGGATGAGTGGTAGTAGAGCTGGTAGTGACAACATTTTGAAGGTGGGCACTTTTAGGTAAAGATTTAAGAAGGAGAGGTCTAAGATGTGTCTCTATGGGCCGTCTTTTTTGGGGACCAGGAAGAGACGGGAGTAGAAACCTTTTCCTTCCTGCCCTGAGGGAACTGGTTCTATGGTACCCAGCTTCAGAAGTTCTGTCAAAACATGTGGAAGGAGATGTTTTTGGTTTTTGGGAGGAAGTGGGATGCCTCTTATGGGTAGTTTTACTTTCCAGGAGAGGAAGTATCCTTTTTGTATTATGGTCAGCACCCATTTGTCCAAAGTGATGGTTTTCCAGAAGGGGAGGCAGTGGGAGAGGCAGACTGAGAGTGGTAGGGGAGCAAGGCAGTCACGCATTGTTGGAGCCTCCTCTGACTTGAAAAGGCTGCCTTGGCTAAGGATGCTGGGCAGTAGGTCTGGAAGTGGGTTGGTCTTCTTGCCCCTCTTCTAGATCTGGAAGAGGAAGCACCAGCCTAGGCTGGGTTTCGCCTCACAAAGGTGGCTTTTGCTAGATAGTTTCTATAGTACTTGGGAATAGGGGACACCGACAAATGTTTTATGTCCTGCAGTTCTTTACTTTTTTTCTTGCAGATTCTTAAAAAAAGATCTGCAGATTGCTTGCCAAAAAGGAAATTGTGGTCCAGGGGGGCATCTAAGATCTTAGACTTAGTCTTCTAGAAGGTGTTAAAGTCTAAGACAGGAGTATCACTTGAGAACTGAAGCAGATGGTGCAGAGCGAGCAGAGGCTTCTGCAGCATCATAGCTGCATCTAGTTGAGTGTCTGGCTACTTGTGTAGCCAAAGAAAGTTTGGAAGAGATGTCAGCTTTAGTGGGGTAGTCAGGAATAGTGGCCAGCAAAGATGAGGCTTGAAAGACCAAGTCCAGAGCATATTTTGTCATATGCGTCTGATAGTTGATCGCTCTAAAAAGCCAAAGTGGAGGAGGTGTAGACCTTCTTACCTATCCTATCCATAGATTTGCTGTCTTTATCTGTGGGTAGGAGTGAGGTGGAGGAAAGAAGTCTGGATTGCTTATCAGGATAGGTGACAGTCACAGCTGGGTCTGTCAAGGGTGGTTTGTGGGCAGGTGGCTGTGAATCAGGAGTCTTAGATGCAGAGTTAAAGGCATCTAGGTATGCAGGTAAGACAGAGGAGCAGCAGAAGGGGAGGGTGCT
Organism: Protopterus annectens; assembly: GCF_019279795.1. Classification (NCBI taxonomy): domain Eukaryota; kingdom Metazoa; phylum Chordata; order Ceratodontiformes; family Protopteridae; genus Protopterus; species Protopterus annectens. Next base: position 406,067,787 of record NC_056734.1, on the reverse strand, counting down.
TCTACTTGAAGTTCAAAATACCTCTTTTAGGTATCAGACATTTGTGAGGTATCCCATTTAAAGTAATCTTTCATTTTGGTGTTAGTCTCACCAAATGTGATCACCTCGGGGGGGGTGAATCTCCCTCTATAGATTCTTCATCAGGAGAATAGTACTCCTGGGGTGAAGGAATTTGGGAGGTGTAAGATATGGAGTCCTCAAAGGAGGACAATGAAGTATCATGCTGCTCTTCCCTGTTATGAGATGTCGGGGGGGGGGGAGGCCAAAGCAAGCCTAGGGCTGAGCAAAAGTAGAGCAGTGGAGGATGAGGCTGAAGGCCTAAGGGCCATAAACGCCTGCATCACGGAAGAAGTGAAGGACTGCCAGTCAGGTAGGCCTTCTTTTGTGGAAGTGGTATGCTTAGTTTTCGGTTTCTTTTTTTGCTGGGGTAGACATTGGAGAAGGCCTGGAGTTGAGTCTGATAGGAACCGTGTCCGAAGGCAGGATCCTGGTTAGAAACTCTACAAATTCTGGTTCCCCCTCGACCTTGACAGTAGTTGGGGGTCTGGGTTGGCTCCAGGGATGTGCCGGCCCTTGGCTGAGCAATGGCTTCCACAAAGGTAGTCTTTGAAATCGAAGGATCTGCCAGGCATCCCTCAGCTCCTAAATTGGCAGCTGGCAAGGCATCCGGTAACAGAAAGGCAGAAGAGGAGGGTCTGGAAACTTGGCCTTGTTATGCGGAGGTTCCGACGTGGCCTACAAGGTGGAATCCATCCTTAGGGCTAACCACTTAAGGTGCTTATTTTCTAAATAAAGGTTAAGCACAGCCAGACGCTGTGAAGGGTCTTCTGTACAAACGATTGACAAATGGAGCAGGCGGTGTGGTCGTGTTCCCCGCCTAAGCAAAAAACCACACCGATCATGGGAGTCTTTATGGGATTTCTGGCGCCCGCATTGGCATTTACCCTTTTTTGCTGATATCAGCTATAAATTGCTACAACAAACCAAGCTTGAGCAATAACAACAAGATAAGAAGAAAAAACCCCATCAGGTTACTTAGCTTTTTTGAGACGTTTGATGTGAAGGCGTGAACACCCGATGCGTCAGTCTTCTGTGGCTGAAAAGTTTGGAGGATTGTGCGTGCAGAAATCACATTTAAGGCCCCTGGTTTATGGCCCTACATGTGATGTCCCACTCAGCTGCAACAGCCAAGCTGAAGCTTTTGTACAGGAGCCGACGTTCAAGTCACCTGAGGGCAGGAAATCCTGCAACAAGAATACTGCAACATAGGAATAGAAGGACATAATTTCTAGTTTAAGCCTGAGTCAAGCAAACTGGCAAAATATCCCATAAAGCTTCCTTTATGACTTGTTTGGTTAAATGCTGTTTGCTTTTGAGAAACCCTTCACATCCCTAATTGGCTCATTAAAGCTGTCAACTGCAGCTTACTCTATAAGAAAATCTGTTTGTATCACCTTACACACTTGCAGTTCATCATTCGTACTACAGGTTAGGAGCAGCATTTTCTTATTCATGCATAAACATTTGAAATTCTCTTACCAGTTAAAATCAAAAGCAACATATGGGTACTCACATCTACACTAAAATCTTTCAAATTGAAAATGTGTTTTGAAACCTAATAAACTTAACAGATGCTCTCCAGGCAAGTCACTTATGAACAAACGTTCCTACCTGGCTTAGGCATACCAGTAATCTTGCAATGTAACCGCTAATATGCTACAATTTTTATGTGATTTCATTATTGTAGTACTTGTATGCTTGTAACTCAAGGAAATTGTTTGTGTGTGCTGTTATGTAATTACTGCAACATGTCATGGCTTAAGCTTGGCCTTGTGCCTGTTTTAACAATTAAAAACGCTGTTAGATGAGATGTTTCTAGCAGACATGGGACAGGGAACTGGTGTAGAGTTATAAAACTATGGTGTTGTAGGATATAATGAATAGATTGACATCTGCCATGTGCTGGAAAGCAACCACAGCCAAAGGGCTTATAATTATTTGTACTGTGAGTAATGCTAAGGCATTTTTGAGTTTGTCAATGGCATTATAACTTATTTGTTTTTTATGTGTGGCAGTACCACACTGTTACAAGTGAAAACATGCCTTCTTATAGCAAAATCTAACCTGAATAAAAATCCTTAAAATGAGAGAGAGAAGAAATCAGGTTTACTATGGTAGTATATATGTCAACAGTAATTTGGAGCAAATAGTGTAACTCATGCAGCATGGATAGATGTGTCACACAGAAACATGACAACTTTTGTTTTACAAAAGGAATGCAAACTATAGTATAAAAGTAGGAGTCTGCATTTACTTTATTTGCTAATGCACAGAGCCGCAGGATTAGTTAGTATAAAAAAGAAATGTATTGCACAGTAGAAGCAGACAGTGAGAAAGCATAACGGCCAGAATAAACATAACATTGTAAGCATTGTCTTGGGCCCAGTCACTGCAGCAGAAATATGGTTATTATGCCTTTAGATTGCAAAAGTAGGACAGCAAAGGTGCACAGAATTTTAGGTGCATGATAGTGTGATGAACATGAAATACAGGAGAAATTTAATTACAGAAGTCTATAATACACATGGCATTCTGGTACAGTATTGACTGGCATCAGAACAGCAAACTGTGCAGAGGTGGCATTGCTTAAAATTGCAGTGCAGAAGAGAATTTTTCACACTCATGCCAAGACAATACCCATAGTATACAGAGACAGAAGTACATATGATGTGTGCTTTAGAGGGCCATGCAACAGAGAGTATAAGATGAAGTTGCGCAGGACAAGAGGCAGCAGCTCAACTTGCACATGTATGGGCACCTGCTTATGAGGCTGCCATGCATCAGGTACAGGAACAACAAAGGAGACGGAAGATTTGGACCTCCTACATTTCCATGTGCCATCTCTAGTACTGTGCAGTCTTTATGCAAACTGCTTCATCGAAATACTGCTGTTGTCCACTGTCTTTTTGTGCTGAATTAGCATCTACTGCGTCCCACAAAGGGCAGTCATAATCTGCTGTAGGGTGTTGGGGAACTGATTACAATGCACAAATAGATGTTGCCTGCTACTACTTGTGATTTTGCTAGTCCAGCTTGGTGGTAGTCCTGTCCAGCAGAGTTGCACAGTGATTTTGCCATGCTATAATAGTCTGGATTACTTGTATCCCTTTTTAAAGAATGGGGGTAGGTACAGCTTCTGACATGATTACTTGTATCCCTTTTTAAAGAACGGGGTAGGTACAGCTGCTGACATGGCAAATATTGCCTGTAAACTATCTCCTGCCATCCAGCATTAACTCTAGTTGCAGTGGACAGTCTGTCTTGCTTGTATGCTACTTCTGGGTCTGACTTGTGCTACACTGCCTGTATGATAAGTTATCGAAGAAATGATGTGACAGTGTAAACATAAAGCAAGAATGCAGTATCTCAGTACCTTAGACTGTTGCCTTCCTTGCTGCTGCAAACATTCCCCACATTAAATATTCATGATTCATCTCCGGGGTTGTGACATTATGTCACATTATTTCAAAATTCATATATGAGTAGCCAGGAAGAAAGCAGGGGCCTGCCGGCCAGTGCACAGATCAGTAGGTTGTCACTAAGCACATACCCAGAGGCTATTCTGGCATGTCAGGGATTAAACATTCACATATTAGTACACTCGTAACCCATTCACAGTACTATGAAAAGTTGCACCTTAACTAACAACATTCCTAGTACTCTGCCTGGGAAACAGGAGTCAGGCAGGTGTCATAACTGCATTATATTGCAGCAGTCCACCATACTATGGTCCAGTACCATCTTAATAGTTAATGTTACAGTAAAATAGGTGAAACAGTACAAAAAGTATGGAAGATAAATTAAACAGGTGTTGCTGTAACTTACCCTAAATAGTTGCATGGATTTTTTTAGAGTTATAACACATTACTTAGCAGCCGTAACCCATATTCAGGGCATGCTACAAAAGTGAGCCATAGCGACATATGGATGGGTTATTACCTAAAGCTACTTATAGCAGGTTTCATGTAACAGTATTGGATACAGGTTTCACGTACTGTGCCATTTGCATCTGTTGATTAATTGTGGTCTTTCACACTGTACAGTATTTATTCAAACTCCATTGTAGCATTCTATGCAGTACCATACATCACTGTACCACTTTTACTGGCATCGTTATTGTCAATGCACAGGAGACTAGTGCCGACAATTTTAACACAGATGCAGGGTTAGACTTAGAATGGATCCAAGAAATTGTGAGCTTCACAGTAGTGGATAAATAGCAAAGAGCAAAAGTTGTCTCCTTGTAAGCATTTTAAGTCTATGATGTGTAGCTTTCTAGTTACAGACAGTTGCTTGCAGATCATACCCATCTGTGAGTGCTATAATGGACCAGCCAAACCTGATATGAACAGCTGAGGGATATGAGAGAGAAATCCTGAAAACAACAGTATGCACTGTTGATCAGCCAGTAATGAAGAGCCAGGTAAGCTCTTGCTGTTTGTGCCCCCAGGTGGAGATCCTGGCACCCTTGTGTGGAATGCTGCCAACAGTCACAATTCCTAAAGGACTGTTTAGAGTTCCATTTAATACTGCAGGAAAGTGCATATTATGATTTTTGGTGCTGTTAGTGAGCATCAGCACACTGCCAACAGTTTACAGAGTTGTTTCCCTAATCCAGAAAACATTGCACCAAGCACATTGGTTTAGCATCACACAGGTAGCCATATATGCATTCCAAAGAGCTCTGTTACTATACAACTAAGAAACCTTTCAGCATCAGATGCACAAGCAGTATGATAATCATAATCAGACATTCCTGTCCATATACCTCAGCACTGTGGTTATGTGTTGGGGCATCACGTTTAACACCTCCTATTGTGGAAGGAATTGAAACATGGCTTCAGGTTTAGATCCAGTGCTTGACAGCTCTGATATAATGATAATTCATGTCAAGTTTATGTACAGCTTTTGGACTGTTTGATGGATGCTTTGCAATGGGCTGTATTGGAGTACTTTGTATTGATTGACATAAATCTGTGGACATCCTTCCCCGGTAATCTTAGGACTGCTGTATGGCCCACTGATATGGAGGCTACAAACAAGGGCACAAAGAACTGTAAGGCCACACTACCAAGTTATTGGGTAATCTGTTACACCACTTCTGGTCGAGGAGAAGCATTATGTGATACAGCAACACAGGTTGCTGCTACTGCAGTGCAGGCATAATTTTTATCATTTCTTACTTATTATTAGCCCCACTAGGTTGTTTGGTTCCTTTTAGGGGAGACCCAAGGTGGTACTCCTAGGGCGAAGTTGGCCAGAGCATCAGGGAACTTACACCCCCCTTTTCAGTAGGTGCTGTGGAATCATTTACATCTATCTGAGCTATCACTAATTCAAGTAGATAGGACCTTCGTTTAATGTCTGATCTGATGGACAGCATACTTAGTAGTACAGTATCAGCAATCCAATTACTTGGGGTGGGAAAGTCCTTCTTGTCTTCCAGCACCATAGGTGAGTGTGCTGTCTCTTGCACTGCTGATACTGCTGGATGATCATGGATAATGTGAAGCTCACATGGGCATTGAGAATGTAGTGGCCTGTGGTGGTGACAGTACCACAGTTACTGCTTACAAAAGTACCACACACATCCATGCTGGCTGACAAAAGCTGCAGGGATCACATTTTGTCAGGTTATGAATGTACATGTAGCGTTGGCTGTGGTGGTGCAGCAATTAGCATTGTTGCCTCACAACAAGAGGTTCTTGGGTTCAATTCTCAGCTGGAGAGACTTCTGTGTAGAGTCTGCATGTCCTCCCTAGGGTTGAGTAAGTTTTAAAGACATGCAGGTAGGTGCAGGTAGGTGTGTGTGTGTGTGTGTGTGTGTGTGTGTGTGTGTGTGTATAACTTCTGTGAAGGTTGAGCACCGGGCTGGCAACTCGACACCGTAAAAACTTCACTGCCAATCAATCTGCAGACTAGAGATCCACTGTGGCGACCCCGAACTGGGAAAAGACAAAAGATAAGATGAATGTGCATGTAGCAAGATTTGCACTGCTATGGTCATTGCTGAATGATTGACAGTGTTAGATAAAGTAATTCCACAGATGTAAAGATGGGCATCTACTGCTGTGGGACGGGCTGTGTTGTATGCAGAAGCATCCATCACTGTTACAGTGATGGATGCTTATGCAGAAGCATCCATCACTGTTACAGTAGTGGTTATGCTCATGTTGAACGTGTTTGCTCTGCATATACATGGCACTCATCCAGCACTGCTGGATTCTGCCACATTTGTGCATGTATCACTTCTGCTATAGGCTTTTCCACTGTCAGTAGGCTTGTCTGCTTTGGACTGAACAGGTCTGTTGGCTTGAAACATAATGATATATGTGCCAGTATGGCTCAGCTGTGGTGCCCATTGATTTATTTTAGAGTGTGCTGAGAATTGGTCAAACCAGTATTACACAAACACCAAAGGATCTTTTGCTCATTTAGGGTAATAGAAGTCCTCACCACATCCATTGCGGGTGACTAACTCGGTCTAGCCTGGCATGCTTTACCAGTAGTCAGCATGATTCGCCTGTCTTTCTATAGCAGTCCAATTAGATGTAATATTCCATCAGTTGCCATTGACTGTTTTCATACTCTGAGAAATTCTAGTTCTCTGTGTTTGTGATCACAATATGCCAGCTAACCCCTTTATATTCAGCAAGATTCAGGTGCAAATGGAAGACACCCTTATTTAAATTAACATTATTCCCCATTTTGATTCCTCAGTTTTATACTGCTTGTTTTTGTGCATTATTGTGCATTATATATGTG